>NC_049985.1:16764948-16766447 GCF_000003815.2 Branchiostoma floridae | reverse complement strand
AAACTGTTTAACATACTATTTACCTGAAATGTTGTTCTTTCGTGCTTTTCTTTGTTTTAACTTATTAAGCGAATTTCAAAATTGACCTGGACTTTTTCTGTCTTTTAGAGCAGAAAAACCATAACATGTTAACTTTATGAAAGCCAATTTTCTTACTTTTATGAGTTTTTTTATAATACATAATTGTTTTTTCACTGTAATGAATCTGCATTTTATATCCGGATTCAAATGGTATTAACAAGTAAAGCCTAGTTTATTTCTTTAGTTCTGTTCAACTTTTATCCCATTGTTAGTTTAAGGGTCTAGTTCAATCTGGAGACGTTTATTATGTAACTTTTCTTATAAGTCAGTGTATGAGTAAACTAGGCCAAACATAGGAACTTGCTAAATGATGAGATGTACACTGTGCAGCTGCTGAACAACAACAAAATGTGTGAAATTCATTTTCATGTATCCTTATCTGCCTCGTTCACGAAGTCCAACCAAGATATGCCTCATGTAGAGCTCAACTCAATATTCCTATTCCACTATAGCAATTTTTTTTGACAATTATGCATGGTTTTCACACACAAAAATGACCATGAACCTGCCACCGAATGTAAGATTTTACCTTGTATCATGATTCAAACCCGAAAAATATCCATAAAGTCTTCCTAACTGTGACGGCTCATGTTAAGTGTGTTCCAATTAAACAATGGTTGTTGTTAAATCATCATGTGTCTTTCTTTATAGCAAAGGTAAAACCAGCCATCAAGCTCACTGGTTGGAGGTAAGGACCTTTGAAAATGACTGGAATTTAGAGAGATGAAAATTCTGTGTTCATTGCTTCTGTCAGCTGCCTTCGGCACATGATGATGAGCACGCACCCTTTAAATTATCGGTCTTCACTTTCTTAGTTATAAAAAACAAACGAACCCATGCTAAAACTTTTTTTGTCATATCTTTATCAGACATATCATTGAACGGAGTGGGTTTATAAAATTCCTTCAGTGATTAATGCAAATAGGATTATACTAAAAATCATGACGATTAGTCAAACCCTTCTTGAGACATTCCCTTTCAATGTCTGACACACTGTTCCAGCAGCCGCTAGGGGGCCAAACCTAAACCACTTACTCCCGGTCTTTAAGAGCTCACAAAAATCACGACCATTGCACGTCCAGAACTCGAGGTATCAAACCAGGAAGTTCCACTGTAGAACCAAAACAAACCGCTAGGGGCCCAAAATCGAATCGTTTCAAGATCTAATAAAGACCGACCCACGTACCAAATATCAATACAGTCCATCGGGGCATTCTTGAGTAATGCTGGTCTTCTACACATACACACACTCACAAACACACATAACCTTATAGCGTAGGTAGACATAGCTTGGAGGGTTTTAATTACATGGCTTTTTTAAAGTTTACATACCTATCTCACCACTCAAGTGTGAGCCGATTTGGGCAACCCCCTCCTCCCGATCGACCTCCTTTTTTTTCATGCAGGGACTTTTGATT
>NC_049985.1:16762781-16764848 GCF_000003815.2 Branchiostoma floridae | reverse complement strand
GCCTTTCAATATTGAGCTAAGATTTTCTGAGCTATATATGCATATATTTCAGATGTCATCTTCAGGGGTAATGTTACTACATGAACACTTCAAAATTGTATCTTCTATGGATGGAAGTGAATTTCATCTTCATTATCAACAAAATGCGATTGAGGTAAGCGAAAGGGTTCGAATTTTTTCTGTAGATATACATGTATAATTCCCACGAAATTCCTTGTCACCGTGCATGAAATCGATCGGCTGATGGGTCTTGGATCTCTAAATGATGTTTTGGACAGTAATACGCCCATCGACCGATGTTCGTATGTCTTCAAGCCGCGTTTAATGTGATCGGGTAGATAAAAATGAAAACATACAATGGCCCGAGAAAACGGTAAGAGGATGATCTCTAAAAATAACCATTTTGAAGTAGAATAAACTGGGGACCGTGCTACTGCTGTTTGGCTGGTGACAAGTAAAGTTAACTCGTAACTAACCGACTGCTCTGCAATTTTGTGTTCTAAGGTCGACACGTCAGTTAATTATAAGTCCGCCAAATTCGTTGCGATATGCTTTGTCAGGGTGTTGTCTCTAGCTATTCGTCCTCTGTTTCAATAGATGATGCATTATGAAGAACATCGAGAATCTAAACCAAACAAGTTCAAATTCAAATGTTTTGAAAGAATATAGAACCTATTGCAACGGCGTGTCTAGATATCAATAACAGTGCGAAAACATATAATGTGTTTGTATTTTTTTTCTTGTGAAAGCCCGTGGAGAGAAATAAGACTGGTTTCCATAACCTACATATAAACTTGGAGCTGCGCATGTACATGTGCATTCAGGTAACGGTTTATCCGTCAGACATGTTAAACTTTGCATATTACATGCATTCGTATCCCATCGACAATACTGAAAAGTGTTACTTTTCAATAAATAAAACAGAGGATTTCTATCTATGTATGGTACTCTACAGTGATACCAAAGTATCGAGCAAATGTTGAGAACATATGAAGGATTATTCCGACATGGTAAAACGTCAGACGTATTTTAAACAGAACGTCAGTGATCCAAGTCAATTGTGAATTGTGTAAATCCAATGTTTTATTACACGCAGGATCCTTGGTCTTAGATATCATTATGGGAACTTAGGTTGTAAATAACAAGGTACCGTACCTATATTGAAACACTCATAGGATGAAAGAACTTTTTAAGACTCGAACGCAACATGACATTCGAAGACTGCTTTCTGCCTTGTGATACAAATTGGAAGAATTTTTTTCTAACGATATGGGTAATCGTGCGTTCTTGCCATTTGGATACTAATTTCAGTCTACATGCGAAGACATGGGACCATGACATTTAAACATTTAAAGTACAACAGAAAAATATGACATTTTCCATTAACACAACACAACGCTACACTTTTCTTGTTCCTCCTTAATACGCCATGAAAAGAAGTATAATTAATTGTGGTGCGAATGTTCAACCCCTACGGTAGTCATTACAGGATTAAACAAAACACTGATTTTGGATTATATAATTGATATAAAAGGCAGAAATGACTAGTCAAAGAGTCATTTCTTTTTACGGACCATAACGTAACAAATTTCATGTCACTGGCCTAATAGAATACGTACGTGAACAGTGTGCCCGGTACCCAAGGCCTACTACAATACTACAGGACATTTTAGACCATCCGTATAATGTCACACCAGTCGAAACGACCAACCACAATATCTTCTACGGCTGAAAGCCCAGGCCGTCCCGTACGTGAGCAGCGGTGTACCCCGCTAGCCTCACAGCGGCAATACCTACTACAATACTACAATACTACAGGGCATTTAAGACCATCCGTACAATGTCACACCAGTCGTAACGATCAACCACAATATCTTCTACGGCGGACAGCCCAGGTCATCCCGCACACGAGCAGTGGCATGCCCCGATACCCTTGTAGCGGCAAGACCTGCTACAATACTACAGGGCATTTTAGACCATATTAGTCCTTCCGTATAATGTCACACCAGTAGGAAACGCCATGCACAACATCTTATACGCGATGATGCGCAGGTCGTCCCGTACACG
>NC_049985.1:16742643-16762210 GCF_000003815.2 Branchiostoma floridae | reverse complement strand
CAACCACAATATCTTCTACGGCTGAAAGCCCAGGTCGTCCCGTACACGAGAAGTGGCATGCCCCTATACCCTTGTAGCGGCAAGACCTACTACAATACTACACTACTACAGGGCATTTTAGTCCTTCCGTATAATGTCACAACAGCCGAAACGGCCAACCACAATATCTTCCACGGCTGAAAGGCCAGGTAGTCCCGTACACCAGCAGTGGCGTGCCCCGTTACCCCTGTAGCGGCAAGACCTACTACAATACCATACTACTACAGGGCATTTTAGTCCTTCCGTATAATGTCACACCAGTCGAAACGGCCAACCACAAAATCTTTTACGGCTGAAAGCCCAGGTCGTCCCGTACACGAGAAGTGACATGCCCCGCTACCCTCGAAGCGGCAAGATCTACTACAATACTTCACTACTACAGGGCATTTTAGTCCTTCCGTATAATGTCACACCAGTCGAAACGGCCAACCACAATATCTTCTACGGCTGAAAGCCCAGCTCGTCCCGTACACGAGAAGTGACATGCCCCGCTACCCTCGAAGCGGCAAGATCTACTACAATACTACACTACTACAGGGCATTTTAGTCCTTCCGTATAATGTCACACCAGTCGAAACGGCCAACCACAATATCTTTTACGGCTGAAAGCCCAGGTCGTCCCGTACACGAGAAGTGACATGCCCCGCTACCCTCGTAGCGACAAGACCTACTACAATACTACAGGGCATTTTAGTCCTTCCGTATAATGTCACACCAGTCGAAACGGCCAACCACAATATCTTTTACGGCTGAAAGCCCAGGTCGTCCCGTAAACCAGCAGTGGCGTGCCCCGCTACCCTCGAAGCGGCCAGATCTACTACAATACTACACTACTACTGGGCATTTCAGACCATCAGTATAATGTAATACATCAGTAGGAACGGTCAACCTCAATATTTTTTACGGCATGAAAAGGCCAGGTCGTCCCGTACACCAGCAGTGGCGTGCCCCGCTACCCTCATAGCGGCAAGACCTACTACAATACTACACTACTACAGGGCATTTTAGTCCTTCCGTATAATGTCACACCAGTCGAGACGATCAACCACAATATCTTCTACGGCTGAAAGCCCAGGTCGTCCCGTACACGAGAAGTGGCATGCCCCTATACCCTTGTAGCGGCAAGACCTACTACAATACTACACTACTACAGGGCATTTTAGTCCTTCCGTATAATGTCACACCAGTCGAAACGGCCAACCACAATATCTTTTACGGCTGAAAGGCCAGGTAGTCCCGTACACCAGCAGTGGCGTGCCCCGTTACCCTCGTAGCGGCAAGACCTACTACAATACTACACTACTACAGGGCATTTTAGACCATACGTATATTGTAATACATCAATAGAAACGGTCAATCTCAATATCTTTTACGGCATGAAAGGCCTGGTCGCCCCGTACGTGAGCAGCGGTGTACCCCGCTAGCCTCACAGCGGCAATACCTACTACAATACTACAATACTACAGGGCATTTAAGACCATCCGTACAATGTCACACCAGTCGTAACGATCAACCACAATATCTTCTACGGCGGAAAGCCCAGGTCATCCCGCACACGAGCAGTGGCATGCCCCGATACCCTTGTAGCGGCAAGACCTGCTACAATACTACAGGGCATTTTAGACCATATGTATAGTGTAATACACCAGTAGGAACGGCCATGCACAACATCTTATACGCGATGATGCGCCTTTCACATGTACTGCGCGATCGGGCATGCACCTTGATGGGCCCCGCATCCCTGGCTGCGCTTGCCGACAATTTCGTGACGTTATCGACGCGCATTTCGTGATGATGCAGCGTACACATGGACGGCGCGATCGGGCACGGGCCCCGACAGGCCCCCGTATCCCTGGCTGCGCTTCCCAACAATTTCGTGACGTTATCGACACGTACATCGTGATGATGCAGCGTACACATGGACGGCGCGATCGGGCACGGGCCCCGACAGGCCCCCGTATCCCTGGCTGCGCCTGCCGACAAATTTGTGACGTTATCGACGTGTACATCGTGATGATGTAGCGTACACATGGACGGCGCGATCGGGCACGGGCCCCAACAGGACCCCGTATCCCTGGCTGCGCTTGCCGACATATTCGTGACGTTATCGACGCGTACACTGTGATGATGTAGCGTACACATGGACGGCGCAGTCGGGCATGGACCCCGATAGACCCCCGCAAGCCTGGCTGCGCTTGCCGGCGATTTCGTGATGTCTTACATGAAATATCTGCCGTCTCTTTCCCCAGCAGAATTCATATGTCAGAATGATCACAGGCAAGAATTCGACTGCTATCGATTAACGGTGATACGTAAAACTGACAACTAGAACTATAGGTGACGTTCTAAAACAATCGATGATTATTTACCCCTAACTACGCACCCATTGTATTTGTACAATGTTTGTCGCACTAACATACCTCAGCATGGCTGACTTGATTTGCTTGAACTAGGCCCAGATTAACGACGAAATGATTTTTCTATTGGTGTTTATGTGAAAAGACCGTACCTTTGAAATGGCTATGGCCTATCGAGAAAACACTAATGCCGCCATCTTAAAATTTTCCAAAAGGACACGAAATATTTCTCCTACTGTTAAACTATATTCAAAACGACCTTAATGTTGTTAACACATCAGTGTTAAGACACTGGTAAATTACTACCCTGTAAATAAACGAAACTTACTTTGTCCTTTGCCGAATGTTAGAAAGCAGTACAAGACGAGAAATCCAGTGAGCACGACATTCTTTGTTGACGGCATTGGAGAGAAACGTAGGTGTAACAAACGCAGAAAACAATGTGTATAAATGACGCAGGACAAAGCTGCGGATCAGTTCAGTTGTAAAGTCAATCAAAACGTAACTTTGGTCTATCGATTTATCTATTTTTTTCTGTTCCCTCTCTAACTAAATCTGTGTTATGACAATGGTAGCATACAATCAATATTTGGTAAAGATTCCCGATTAAACAAAGAGTAGGGACCTTCATGATAATCTGTATACTAAAAAAGCAAAGGTCATCACGACCAGCTGTATAAGTAGCTTGATGGTAAGTTGAAATAGTTAGAAACACAACATACAGAAAAAACAAGACACGACACATATATTCACATTTTGTTTCGTAGCAGTATATATGTATTTTTCTCATGATAACTATCAGATACACGTTATACAAGTATCTATTTTGCTTTTTATGTATCATGAAGCCTATGGTATGCAACATCTTCTGAACAACATATAAGTAAGAATGACAGTCGTATCTGCTCAATAAATGTTTTGGAGTGGAATGCGAAAACGATCAAGTACAACTTGTGCCTTCTTTTTATCTATTGAATCATCTTTGTATCTTAAACCGTCAAATGAGCTCACTGTGTTGGATTTAATTGAAATTGAAGTCCTTTATAATTATCGATATGATAATGTACAAAGTCCCAAGGGTCGTAAGGGCAGAGTCCTCATATTGCCTTATGTCTCATTTGGCTAAGAATCAACAGTGCATGTCTCTATTCTAGCCTGTGTTTGCAAAATCTCTCGCTAGCTGGCGTTAATGACCCCCTCCCCGAGGTGGTGGCAACTGTAAGGCCGGCCGCTAGGAGCGCGATTTTCTTCAGGCAAGTCTCTATCCTGGGTCTAAAGAGACCCGTATAAGTCATTGTCCACAAAACCTTCGTCTTGTGAGTTGTTGACGTTAGCGTATAGACGGTCCTGGTCGTCCTTCTGTGATGCTTGGTTCTGTACGTCTCTGGCAGGATAATCCCTAGGAGTAATCAAACAATGCCTGAATTGTAATTAATGGAAAGAACACAAGTAACTCACACAAATTCAGAACTGTTAAAGGTAAAACTAACAGATACAGAGATTCACTGGAACCCAATTGTCATTTTACTCAACGACGGCTTGTTGTAAATGATTTGTGTTTAGACTGTATGAATAAGAAATATTTTACACCACACCAATACAATACAATACAATACAATACAATACAGTGACAATACGCTTAAACAATGTTGAATTTATGATATTATACATGACTGTACTCTTTTTGGTAAATTTGATGACGCGCTGTATGTTAGAAATAATGTAGTTTAGTATGAGGCTGCCATAAGCTTTAGATTAATTTCAATATATCATTCTGGTATTCGTTCATTCATTTTTAGATGAAAAAGCAAATGTTATTGTCAGAGAATTCCTTAAAATGTCCTTTATAAGTACAATACATTGCCCTGTAGATAGAAGTGTAAAAGCATGGAGGGAAAATAACAAATGTCATCAAAATCATTACAGGCTGAAGACTTTAAGATGTAACTATTGGATTGTTTCTCCTACTGTTATCCTTCCGACTTTCCTATGAACATGTCCATCAAAATGGTAGCCCTAGAACGCTCACCCGACTCCTGCATAAAGCTCGTTGTCAACGAAGTCACCTGATTGGCCAAACGAAACGCCCCCGCCAGTCTCATTGGCTGAGAAGGTTGCTGTGTCGTAGATGATGTTATCAACGGTCCCTTCTCCTTCGTCATTGGTGGGTTTCTTCTGAGAATCATTTCTGCCTCTCCTGGGAAAAGTAATGTAGATAAAATCCCAATGAAGAACATAAAAACATTGAATCATCTATGCCATATTAACGACCTGATTACGTGTCATATGTGTAAGAACTAAGAAGCTCTCTGTAATATAAATTGAAAGACACAGTGAGTTAATTGTATGGCTAAAATCACAATACCTTCTGATTATAAAGACAGCTCCAACCGTGATGGCCATAATGAAGATCACCCCACCAACACTGGCGCCAACGATGATTCCTGTACATGTTCACGAAAAAAGGGCCACATATCATAATTGCTAGACACCAATTCTAATCTGCCAAAAGTGACCCGTTTTGAACCTGCTTCTACTAGCTATTCAAAAATAGCTGTATTATAATATCCATGCTCGTTTTATAATGATGCTTATGCCGTGAACATAGTCTTCATCATTCCACAACCGTATTTACTTCTTTTGCAAACGTTCGACGACAATATGCCGTCTTCCTCAGTGCATAAACTTTAGATTTGGATCTGCACTGAGGAAGACGACAGATGGTCGACGAAACGTTTGCAAAAGAATTAATGTTAGAGATATGGAGTGTAACGAAGAAGACTTTGTTCAATTGATCTGCCAACCTGATGAAACTATTTACGAATGCTTATGTTTATGTACATTCTTACAAATCTATGTAGTCATGAAGACTATGATATCATTTTGTAGATCATATTGCAAATACCTGTAGGAAATCCAGAACCCTGTAGCATAGCCAGGTTTCCATCATCACCTACAGCAATATAGAAAATTTGTAACCGTCAATGTACAATGAGCCATACAGCACTTTCACTCCACCATGTCGTAGGTTTGGGAGTGAAATATATCTCACCTTGTGTTCTGTTCAAGACAACGGTCGTTGTTCCTGGGGCCTGAGGGGTCTCTGGTGGAGCCTGTATGGTGGAACCTGACAAGCCATTCGTGGAAGTGGAGGTCAGTGTAGACCGTGTTGTCCTCACTGTCGACGTGGGCTGAGACGATGTAGTTTTAATAGTACTGGTGGTAGATACTGTAGTTGGTTGTGTGGTGGCTGTTGGAAAAGATTTATTGATTTGATTTAATGTATTCGGCCAAGGCTACCCAACTACCGGCTAGCCTTGGTAACTGAACATGTTAACAGTATACAAAAAAAAACAAGAAAAACGGTTACAATACACGTAACATGCGTTTACGTCTTTTTACGTACTAGGTTATACAAATATACAAAGCGGGGAATTACTTAATATATAGAACGATCTGTGTTTTCTAAAAGATGGAGAAGTGATTTTGAATTTGCCCTTTAAGTTCGTTTTTAGTAGTATCTTATGGTTTATGGTTCCTGTGATAATGCATGCGGCTTATGAATTTACACCTCACTCACAATCAAACAGGAGAGAATCAGGACGTTT
The DNA here is from genome assembly GCF_000003815.2 of Branchiostoma floridae. Classification (NCBI taxonomy): domain Eukaryota; kingdom Metazoa; phylum Chordata; class Leptocardii; order Amphioxiformes; family Branchiostomatidae; genus Branchiostoma; species Branchiostoma floridae. The sequence continues at coordinate 16,756,206 of NC_049985.1, read as the reverse complement.
GCATGTTTCCCAATCCCGCCAAATCTGTACAAATAATGCTCATAGTTTTACTTACTAGTAAACTCACAACCCAGCAGTTCTATCCGCATGGAGATACAGCGTTTTTTCCCACAACTATGCCAACTCCGTGGGTTAATCCTGATGTATCTCGCGATGATAGGTGGGTTAAACGTGTTGTCTTGGGTGTTATTTGCATCGCTGTTTCCATCGAATACCTGAACATGAGGGAATAGAGCGATACTGGTTGCCATATCTATTTTTTCGTGTTTATGTACCTTTAAAGTTTTTGTGTTGTCACGATCCATGCATTCATCAAATTCATTCATTGACTCATTCAGTAATATGTGTCAAGACTATTGCTTGTATCTGTTAAGAACAACAACTTAAAGGAAGAACGGTAAATAACCAACAGAAATGCTGATGTAATATCAACTGCAAAATAAACTAAAGTTGGGGGTATACATAAGATACATCTCTATTCTTTAAATTGAATTGGAAGTAACCTTAGACAATGAGAAAATTTTCTAGTATCAAAATGTTAGAGTAGAATAAGATGAGACGTTCACTCTCTGGTTGCCTGGTCAGAACTGATTGTGGACAGACTTGGGGTCTGTCCCTTTATTGAACTCTTATTAGAACCATATGTGAGGTGGCCCTGTCATAGCTAGGACCACCTATGGACAGTATTATAGATCTTCCTGTTATCCCACATTGCGACATCCATATGTGTTTCCAAGACTCTTCCCCCCTTACAACAGGTGTCGCCCTCGACACCTTTAAAGTCATGCGTAAAACGTTACGTTACAATACAATTATTACAAGTTTAAAATATAGAGGTCAAATGTAAACAGACGAGGTAGCATATAGATCATAATCTGGTACGGGTGTGACAAGTAATTAGCTTCTTCCTGGCAATTATGTTTCACAGACGGACTGCTGCTGTGATAATGGACTCATAATGGGCCTTGGCTGTTACAGATGCCTGTACTTCAATCGCACAAACATAGAAACAACAAACAAGCAAAAACAATAGGCTTCATACTGGCACAGCGGCCAAGAAACAACAATACTCCCTAGCAGTACTCAGTCTTCCGGGCAGTCACACAGCTACAGTGCGCACTTGGCCGGGCATACAGACATGAGAATAGTCGTCCCGTAGGCTTAACTATCTACTAAGACAAGCATCATACAACAAATCAACAGATGGATCTTCCTAGAAGAGACGTCCCGCAGGCATCAGCTCTCCATAGGCAAGCATCACACAGTCAACACACAAAATACACCACAACGTAAGTTCAAAAGGCGCAAGACGTTACCCGCAGGCTCACGGTCAAGGCATTGAGAACGCTACAAGCTAACTTAGAACATATACAATACATTTGTGCGTCGGTACCTGGCTAGCCTAGAATAAGACCAAAAGAAGAGTTCGTGGGTCTTTGTACGTAGTTCAGTGGCATAATTTCCAGGGGCAAGTAGAAATACTTTATACAGTTCTAGATCGTTCGAGTCACAGCTGAGTTCAGTTCACGCCGGCGGTCATACTTGGAAGTTCATTGCTGTGTCACGGGCCAGTTGTGGTCGAGATGGGCAGCGACGAGTCCTTGGTGCGAAGCTACGGGGCCGGGTCGGGCAGGCATGGCGGGCCGGGTCGGGCAGACGGCGGCGTGGTCTGCAGGACAGCGCTGACACGTGGCCGGCTGCGGACGGCTTCGGGATGGCGTCTTTTCGGTCTTCAGCGACGACGAGCGGAGGCGGCACGATGGAAGATGAGGTCTGGCGGCAGGCTGGGTAAGAGAACGGCATGGAAACACATCGGACAGCTGGGTCTGTAGTCTACGTCTACGGCGGTAGCAGGCAGGCTGGCTAAACGGACGGCGTGGTGGCACGTCGGGGCGAGGTCGGTCGGCGACGTGGCACAGTGACGGGTCGGGCATCATAGCACGGGCGTTCGGTCGGGCGGCTGGTGGTCTCGGTCCCCGGGCGAGTCGGGCGGCATGGTAGCGGGCCGCGGATGGCGTTAGGACGGGGTCCGGCCGCTCGAAAGCGGCAACCCAGAAGCTGCACCAGTGTTAGAGTAGAATAAGATGAGACGTTCACTCTCTGGTTGCCTGGTCAGAACTGATTGTGGACAGACTTGGGGTCTGTCCCTTTATTGAACTCTTATCAGAACCATATGTGGGGTGGCCCTGTCCTAGCTAGGACCACCTATGGCCAGTATAATAGATCTTCCTGTTATCTAACATTGCGCCATCCATGTGTGCTGCTAAGAAAAATATAAAAACATACCTGATTTTGATCTGAATTTCCAGTAAACACTGCCCAGTCCATTTCGTTGTTGGAGTACGACACCTCAAATGACGTCACGTAGCGATCGGTTCCAGTACGATGTCCTTGTGTCTGTATACCTGTGAGTATGTTTGTTTTACGTAGATCGACTTGTAACCACTGGTTCTGATTATTAACATTTGCTCTCCATTCACTGTTCCTGTTCAGCCGTGCATTCTTCGGCTTATACGGAGAATATGAAGAGGATGCAGATAATTGGCCGTCTTGGATGTCTCCAGACTCCATTCCGAGGGGAGAGGAACAACCTATGACATACAGAAAATGTAACATTTGGTAGATAAAAAATTACACGGATAAATTATAGCTCTGCGTCTTGATTGCGGTGAACTCAATAGCATTGCGCAGGTAAACTTGTAATCATTAGTTATGATGATTAACATTTATTGGTCCCGTTCGAACATGTAGGAAAGAGGATGCAGATATCTGACTATCTCTGATCGCCCAGAGGTTGCGAAGAAACGAGACAATCTACGCAGAGCACAAACAATATCTAGTTAACATAAGATACACGTGCTCAAACGGATATTTTCAAGATTTTATACACAGCTAGGGATACTTTCAATATTGAATACACATACACGACTCTTACACACGCTCTCTAAGTTGTAACACTATGTATTACTTACAGAGTTCGAGTGATTGTGGAGCTGGATTGTGGAGCACAACATAATTAAACCCACTACTAAATCAAATTACACCTGTTCCCTTCAAGACTTAATGCCGGTTATGAATTTTAATAACATTCTCCATGTACGCTAATCGATGATCTGCCAATGTTTCTGGTACAGGTAGCTATGTACTAATTACTTCCTTGTTGTGACCATCGAAGCATTTATGGTACACGTACACACAGTTTTATGTCAACACACGTTCAGAACATAAGATTCAACAACGGTTATACGGAAAGAACCTGAGTTTTACTTTTAGGACTGAGACAGAAAAATAACCGAGACACAAACAATCACATAGTTCAGGAAACTAATGACATCTTCAAATTGGTTGCGAGTTTACACGACATAATGAGGAGGAAGTGACCTCAGGTGATCCAGAGATCAAGGTTCAATGCAAGGCGACAACAACAACGACGCTACGTGACGACTAGTCGTAACAACAACACGTATGTTTACCTGACGCTGCAACCGCCCTCAAAAGGCTGAGCTGGAGCAGAATTTTTAAGATCCTGTCCAAAAGTAGTGTCATGGTGGACCAAGAAAGATGCGCCATGCAGGTGGGGTTCCCTTTTGACAAGTTTGAGGAAGTACTAGTAACCTGCTTGATCATTGGTGCATGTCAAACAGAAGTCACGTGATGCAACACCATGGCGGAATGTTCCATCGGCCAGAAAGGGAGGTTTTTTTCTTATGACAGCAGAACAAAGTTAAAAGCTACTTCTCATTAATGGCTAGCTGATCAAAATAACTACGTTTACGGAAGTTAGATTTGAATGTGCACGTCTGGTGAAGTAGGTCTACATCTCTTTCGAAGTTTACAAACACTTGACAAAAAAGAACAATTTGTACAAGTTTATATTTGTATCATTGTGACATTAAAAAAGAATGACATCATAAACTGTATGATATGACATTTGATTTAATATTTTTTTCGGAATGACAAGCCAATAGAGTAAAACCGTATGGACAACATGACAACAGAATTACGACGATTAGATCACAATTTTTGTACAGTGACAGCTCCTTTGACAGATGATAATGCAGAATAAAGTTTCATAAAAAGCATGCAAATGTAGCTTTGGTCGATCGTGTATCACTTGAATGCTGAATGCTTTCTAAATGTAGCAGTTTTCCCTACAAAGATCATTTCGGCATAATGCATTCTAATAGGTTCACAGTCTATATGGCAATTGACATTCAGTTATCATTAAAGGTTAGTCTAGACTGAATAGAATGAAAGAATCATTATTAGATTGCGATGACGTGTTTTCAGCAGTAGATATCGTTCTCCACAGAGCCTTCCTCAGACGTGTGTGCTAAATTGTAATACACGTTGTCTTGGGCGCTGTCATCGCCACCATGATGTCTTGACCCCATACATCTGTCACTGTAAAAAACAACAACAATACAACATTGAAGCAAAATTTCCGCGGTCAAAATACATCAACATCTGTCTAGAAACACCATGATATTACTGATAGTAAGATGCTCTTTCAAAATTGTAACTTACTCAGTCCCCGCATATAGATGATTATCCACCGTTCCCTCTGATTGGTCAACTGCAGGATTGCCGTTAGGAGTTCCCGCGTAAAGATTGTTGTCAACCATTCCTTCTGATTGGTCAATCGTAACGTCACCGTTGCTTGTTCCCGCGTAAGCGTAAAGATCGTTGTCCACCATTCCTCCCGATTGGCCAATCGAAACATTGCCGTTGTTAGAAGCGTTGCCATTGGCCGCGAACCTAACTCCACCGTAGTAGATGTTGTCTACAGTTCCCATTTCGTCAGCCTGGGGAGACGATTCCTTTTCGTCTGTAGCTTTAGATCGCCGTCTGTAGCCGCGTAGGAGTGGAAAAAGTAAGAACAAATGTGTGCATACAATATATTGAAAGATGTCTACATTGAAATTTTTATTTCTCGTTTAAAATCACATACTCCTAGTGATTTATGATCGAGGCGTAACACTGTACATTGCTAGTCATATTGAGCCTATATAAACGCTAAGTAAACCAACCTTCTGATGAAAAATATGGAAAGAACTATCGCCGCGATGAGGATGACGACACCAGCCGCTGCTGCACCTCCAATGATGGCGCCTAAGTGCATAAATTTAAAAAAAAATGGATCACGTCAAATCGATGACTGTTGCTTCACAGTTTACGATTAAATACTAAGCTGAGTACTACACATTTAATTACTTTTCTCCATACCTGATGTGGTTCCGGCTTGGTTGCCAGCTAACCAATCACTGTTTCCACTTGTATCTAGGAGAAAAAGAAAAGACAACTGTATCCAAAAAACTTGATTACAAGAAGTGTTACAAGTAGTTTTACAAGCTTATATTGCATGATAACAAACACTGTATTCGGAAGTTAGCCAATTAAGTCGAGACAGTTATGCTGAAAATGTGTCAAATACATTTAGTTGATGTCTGGGGAATAGATATTATATAGTCATATTGACATTCCTGACGAGGAATGTATACTACGTAACTATATCTCTACCTACTGTTGGATGATGGTGACGTCATCTCTGACAAAGCGTGTGTCGTCGGTCTTTTGGTTGTCATGGATGTTGTGGTTGCTACTGTCGTAACCGGATTTGTTGTGGAGCGCGTCGTGGTTGTTGTAGATGGCATTTGCGTTGTGGTTGCTAAAACGTAGAGTCAACAATTCACGTTACGCATATGAAACCAACAGTGAAGATAAAGTACATCATTCACGCGAATCATTTTTTAATTCAGCCAATCGTCCAAAGTTCTCGCAACTCATTCCACAACTTCGTACCTTGTATCTCGCACCCCAGAAGCTCCAGACGAACCGTGATGTCGTACCGCCATGTTTCTGCCATCAGTCTGATAAACCGTGCCCTTATTGGTGGGTCAATGTTGTTCTCCTTTATGCCATTTGCGTTGCTGTTACCGTCAAATATCTGTATAGAGCAAATCATGTCAACTTCAAACTGACAAAGATGCTGGCACAGGATCGTTCGCATATTGTGGCTAAATCAACATCATACTGAATCAGATGGATACATGAATACAGTCTGGTACGATAGCACTATGTGCATCTCTATGTTGGTCGTGTTGTAATGTATATTGTGTAAAGGTCTGTTGATGTTATCTCACTTTACTTCACCTCCTATACGCATTATTTGTAAACCCACAGTTGAGATATCGTAAGTTATAGTTTGTACTAACGGCAAAGAATGAAACCTGATTAGGCTCTAGAAATCATGGTGATATGAAAAATGAGAAATCGCGTATCATTTACTTTGTCTGATCCATCCTCCTGAAAAATATTCCAGTTCGACGCATCGCCAGAGTATGAAAGTTTGAAAGATTTCACCCAGTAGCTCTGAAGTCCCTGCGTTTGAATCCGTGATATAACTTTCCTCTCAAGCAGGTCAATCTGTAGCCATTGGCTTTTACTATTTGTTCTTGGGGCCCAAGCTTTGTTATTGTTAAGACGAGCTTCCTTCGGACGCCATGAATTGCTCCACCAAGACGAAGCAGAGATCTGGTTGTCTGTAATGGCCCTTGATGCCATTCCAAGAGGAGATGAACACTCTGGAAAACACAGAACCTTGCCATGTAATGACGATAGTCTTCAGTCACACAGGACTATACAGAAAGACATATCATTGCCTGCTTGGGGGTTAGGAATGAAAAGGAAAATAATCTGGTCTGGGGACAAAGTCCACATCACTATCAACGTTTGTTGTGTCACAGCCTTCTTATCTGTGTGATATACACTGATAGTAAAATTGGAAATTGTATTAGCCGTAGGTAACGTGAAATATCCCTACTACGCAAGTTTACTTGTTGAGCAAATGTTTTTACCTAGAATGATAAGTTTAAAACGTACTGCTGAGAGCTAATTTACAACTCATGACGTCAGGCAAGGTGACTTGCAATATTTACACAGGCACGTGGGTGTGAACATGAATGGTGATAACTGCGTACATAACGTACGTAGTTCGTAACCAGTCACGTTCAAAACAAAAGCGGTAGGACTTCGTCTTTGACATGAATCACGGAATAGAGGTTAAAGCTCTGAAACTATAGCTATTACTGGTCTATATTTCCTCGTTAGCTCGCTGTAGTGATAAGGAAGTGGAATGTACGGTTCTGTCTAGTGTCAAAGTGTCTATTAGTAAGTGTTTAGCACAAAGGCGACAAAACAACACAACGTAAATGTTACGGCTATAGCAGGCCTACCTGTTGCTACAGCCATCCTCAACATGCTAACTTCTATCAGGAGTAGTAGGATCATTTCCAATTGTGATTTCATGGTGAGAGAGGCAAAGGCCAGGACTGTATCTAGATCGCAAATGTTTGAGCAGCTTGAGGTAAGTTTGAGGAAGTAATTTTCTCGCTCAAGGGAGCATGTCAAACTGAAGTCATGTGATGTGAGGTCGCGGACGGAATGTTCCATTGGGCACACAGGGGTCGGTGGGGAGGGGTTGTCACAAACGCATGCATTGACATTTCGACTTGTACAGGTGAACTTATCTGTATCGGGATCGATTCCAATGCTAAAACAACTCGCGAACGGCAGTCGTTGACAAATTTTTCAAGTTAGTTCTATTTAGAATAGCAAACACAGTGTGCAATGGCACGAAACCAAAGTTCCAGAATTTTGATTTTAAACTTAAATCAAGAAGTACATGTTATTTAGCATCAGCAGATATATAAACTTTAAGTATAAAAAAGAATTCTTTCTGCATATAGATGAACTATTGAAACCGAATTATGAAACATCCGGATTAGTTGTAATGTTTGATATTTACAAGTCTGATGACATTGCTTATTTCTTGAAGTGTAATACATGTATCATAAAACATTGCTACAGTGAAAGTTACAATATCTAGGAGTCTTTATGTCTTTACATTTTACAACACATAACTATATTTATTTTTATCAATCTACCAGTTAGGTCACATAACTAATAAATTTATGAAAGTTAAATTCAGAGACATCCTCTCATGATATGTATGTACAGCTTACACCATTATTTTACATCATCGTTTTTATAGCCCAATATGAATAATATGCCATGATCCCAAGAAAGTGCACCATTTGATGTATACGGCGAACTGTCAGAACGATTGCCTTAACGAAGTATGTATATGTACGCATGTAATGTGATATAATGTTTCATAATTAGTGGAAATTCTCAACATATTATGTATGCGGAGCAAACTATTATTAAGATTGGTTTTAAATGATGTTGTAATTTTATAATGATAACGTTATATTTATGTAAACCACAGCGCAATTCAGACATCCTGTGGTTGCCTGCGATGCTGTTTGTCTATGAAGGTATACGAAATACACCAGCTATTCATTCATAAAAACAGCAGATGCTCCGAAATTGAAGCGCTGCTAGTTTCACACGGAGAAATGACCGTCAATCCTTCGTATTAAAGCGCTTGTATAAAAGTGGGTTAATATATTAGTCCGGCAAATGCATAAACATTCAATGAATCATAATACAGTCAAACTTCAACACTTATGTAAGCTCTGATATATATAGTTCGGGCGCAGTTCTTCATACTGGCCGCTAGGTGGCGCTCGTGGCACATTCCCGTAGATGCCACCGCTAGTGTCCAATGATGATATTATACTACTTTTGCATCAGAAAAACACAAATGCACCAAAAAGCACCCATGGGAAAGTAAAGAGAATGATATTTGTCAACAATTATTACAAAAACAATTCAACAAACATCATTTTCTTTACTTTTCCATGGGTGCTTTTTGGTGCATTTGTGTTTTTCTGATGCGCAAGTAGTATAATATCATCAATCAATAGTATTTTCAGAAAAACACTGCTGGCACAATGATATTACATGATGTAGGCACGCATTGCATGATGGGAAGGTAAAAAGACACTACTTGGCTAGTGTCAGTCTTTTGCAGGGTCCATTGGGATGTTCTCGTACCCGACATTATCAGTGACAGACGTCTGTCGTCAGTTTACATTAGATGATCAGGTGTCTACATACTCGCCATCTTCAGAGACATTAGGACCTGCAAAACAAAAATGTATCAACTTACTTTTGAATTCAAAACTGCACGTATCATGTGCGATTAATTACAACCAGCATAACTGCAACACATCTACTCTACCTCACATTTAGAACTATAGGTTTTGTTAGCCACGTATTTTAAAAATCAATAAAATGAAAAGGATTCACTGTTATCATTTTTTTTAAATGAGAAGTATTTGATACCTCTCAGGTTGTGGCGTCGATTGTTTTCCCTCTGTACCACGGGACTGTTTTCTGTATAAGGAGATCAAAGTTGGAACATTTGGTAACAATTTCTATGTTATAAACATGAATATATCATTTGAACAGAATGTAGTGTCCTGCTCTTAGATTTTCGTACGCTAGCTACAAATGAAAATACTTCAACTGATAGATGGCAGTTATTTTATAGTTGTACGTATCCATAGTGGGCTATATGATGAAGACAATGGTATAAGAATACAAACCTTCTGACACAAAACATGGAGACAATGATGACTATGATGAGGATGACGACCCCAACACCGCCTATGATGGCGCCTGTGACGTAACATGGAAAACAGTGAAATGTTTGGGGCTTTTCAGTAGTTATAAGCCTTGACATATATCATTGGTGTTTCTGTGCAAAATCGGTTAATACTTTACAACAGAAGCTACTATAGCTAGTTAGTAATTCACGTGTTTATGTATTGTCCTCCGTACCTGATAAGGGTTACGGTTCCAGCTTGATCATCGCTTGTATCTAGAAAGGAGACAATCTTACTGACTGATCATATCAATCTGATAATTCCTCAAACATTTCTTTTAACCTAGTACCTACAAGTTAGTAGATAAGGAAATAAATAAAATCTGTCTTCCTGGGAAGGAATTACATATTTCACATCAAATTTGATGGTAATTGTGAACAAACATTTTGAACTACAATGGACTACTTTTCTTCAAGTTCAACACATCTGAAAGTGATGGGGATTGTAAGGGTCTACCGAAAGTGCAAAAAGGAACGAAAATGAACGAAAAGGAACGAAAGGGAACGAAAAGGAACGGAAAGGAGCGAAAAGGAACGAAAAGGAGCGAAAGGGAACGAAAAGAAACAAACGTTCCTTTTCGTTCCTTTTCGCACTTTCGGTACTTTCCTTTTTGTTCCCTTTCGTTCCCTTTCGTTCCCTTTCGTTCCTTTTCGGTCCTTTCGGTCCTTTTCGGTCCTTTTCGGTCCTTTTCGGTCCTTTTCGGTCCTTTTCGTTTCTTTTCGCTCCTTTTCGTTCCTTTTCGCACTTTCGGTACACCGGATTGGTAAAGTCGTTTTCACCCAAATCATTCATTGATTCAGTCAATCATCAACTTTATACCTTGTATCTCGCACCCCAGGAGTTCCAGACGAATCGTGATGTAGGTCGACCATGTTTCGGCCATCAGTCTGATAAACCGTGCCCTTATTGGTGGGTCAATGTCGTTCTCCTTCACGTCATATACGTTGCTGTTCCCTACAAAGATCTGTATGGAGCAAATCAGGTGAAAGTATTGTCCGTAATGTAGATCTATGTTATACTGTATCAGGTGGATAAATGAAGTTCAACACAGACGGGTACGATAACCCTATGTGAGCTACCAAGTTGTTTGTATTGTAATGTATAAACGTCTGTCCTGATGATGCTTCCTCACCTTACCTCACCTACATGTGTGCATTATACATGATAGTATGTAAACCCAAAGCAACTTACCATATTGATATAGATTGTATCAATGACTAGAATGAAATCAGATTAGGGTGCATGAATAATGGTGATACGAAAAATGATGTATCATCGTGTATCATTTACTTTGTCTGATCCATTCTCCTGAAAAATGCTCCAAGTCGTCGCATCGGCAGAGTATGAAAGCTTGAAAGATGTCACATAGTACCGTCGCAAAGACCAAGGGCTCTGAAATCCCTGCGTTTGAATTCCTGATACAACTTTCCTCTCCAGCAGGTCAATCTGTAGCCATTCGCTCCTATTGTTGTTGTCTGGGGACCAAGATCTGTTATTGTTAAGACGTGCACTTTTCGGGCGCCAGTCATCGTTATATGACGACGAAGCAGAGAGCCGATTGTCTGCAATGGATCTTGATTCCATTCCAAGAGGAGAGGAACACTCTGAAAAAGAAACAGGACCTTATGCATGATTGTCATCGTCAATCACACCGAAACACGCACATCAATCATAGTGACAGCATGTTCGCCAATCAGGGACAAGAAGAATATATGATTATGTCCGGGTACTCTATCAAGAGAGCTTCAGCACCGACTGTTTTTTGACGTGTTTTATGCGTTTTGTCGGGCTTTTTTTATACTGGTTTCTTTATGTACGCCGACCAACACGTCAAAAACCGGAGATGAACCTCTGCTGGGATGACAGACATGAACAAAACAGTATTAAATAGTACACAGAATGACCCTATCACCAGTAGTGACGTCAGGAACACGCCACTTTTGCAGGAGGGGGTCATAAGTATCAGAAAGTTCTGTGAACAAGGTCGACGGAGTTTGACCGAAAATTTAGTCCCTATATTAATTTAGTGTTGGAAAGAAAGTTTAGCAATTTCTATAATGTATTCCACCAACACAGATGAACTTTCATGCTAAGATCTATTAAAGTGTTTAGGACGAAGTCAACAAAACAACACGTCTCAATTTTGTAACAGACCTACCTGTCGCTACAGCCATCCTCAACATGCTGGCTTCCACCAGGAGTGGTAGGATCATTCCCAGCAGTGATTTCATGGCGGATCGAGGCAAAGGCCCGGACTGTACAATGTAAATGTTTGAGTTGTATTTTCATTGGCTTGCGACGAAAAAAACAAAAACAACACAGGCCAGTAGGCCAGTAAAAACAATGCTAAGTATGTTTTCTTTCAGAAACATAACAAACTGCGAGCAGATTATCATTGGACTGAGCAGAGCACTTTGGAAAAATGCTTGAAGCCTCGAGCTCCTACAGCTTAAACTTGCATAGATGATATATTGAAAAAAAAACTGGTACTCAACGGAGGGGGTCGTCTCGCCTAGTTTAAAATCTAATAATATTGAGAGTTGTTCTAAAAATCTTGAGATTGTGTGGTAATTCTTGAGATGTTTCAAGTCAATCTTGAGATTTTTCATGAGAATCTTATGATTTTTCTTATTTAGATTTTTTCAGAAGGTAAGACAGGGGAAGACAGTGTAGAGGGTACAGAAAAGTTCAAAAGCCATGACTCATCCTCATAGAGACAAAGGCCCCTGGGGCGGTACCTTAAACCAAGGACGTTATATGACGTCCTTACTTAAACAGACTGTCGCAAGGGTCAGGAAGGTTACACGTGCACAATGACGCACCTACGTCAGACCAAGCCGCTTCACACATCTCCGAACTGATTAGAAAGATAAACATCACAAAATAAAATCTACTTCAATCGTACGCGTCCTCTCCGTGAGCTTTGACTTGATCACAAAACCGTGCCAACGACAAATTTTGCTAGTTTTCAGCAGTTTGACACCATCAAAAGAGCCTGAAGGGTGTAGCCTGGAGTCCAGCCTTGTTGGCTTTGTTCCGCTCCCGAAGGTCGCTATGGCTGGACTCCAGGCTATCTCAATGGACATAAGACATAAGTTGCTTAGACTCGGGCTCACAGGTCACTGATTCAATGTAGCTTACAATCAGCTTAGACTTAATTTGGCCCTGTGGTGTTTTTATCACTTTGTGATCTTTTAAAGTATTTTCCACATTCCAATGACCTTTAATACACGCAGTGTAACCTCCCAGGGCAGCCAGTTCCCTCCCCCTTTCACAATTATACAACGTTTCCTCCTCCAGAGTGATCGGCGGACAGGCAGGCAAAGAATAGACCGTAAGCCTTCAACAGGCCTTCCTAAGGGGGTATGGATCGTAGAAAAAGTTCAAAAAGTGGAATATTTGGCCAGGAGAGTCAGTCCACGAGAAGGCCAACATTCCCCTTCGTGGCCGATGAAACCCTTCGGTGGCCAAACTACCCTAGTAATTACACATTATTCTCCTTATAGCCAGTGTACTTAGTCTGGTAGAGACTAACAGAACGTCCAACATACCTTGCTCGATTGCCTGTAGTAAATTACAACACGTTTGTTGGCTGTTTGAGACAGAACTGGTCTGCAGGAGAACTGATCTGTGCTGAAGACAGAGTATAGACAGTGTGTCACCCAACTTGTGCAGTCTGTACGCCAAACGACAGCGTACGGCGAAATACCTGACAGTGTTTGTTGGCCAACCGGTGAAATGGTAGTTGCACGTCACATGCACACATACACATATATACACACATATACACAAACACACACACACACACACACACACACACACACACACACACACACACACACACACACACACACACACACACACACACACACACACACACACATACACACATTCTCTCTCTCTCTCTCTCTCTCTCTCACACACACACACACATGCATACACATATATACACACATATACACAAAGTTCTGAGGTCATCCCCTGTGGA
>NC_049985.1:16719082-16741194 GCF_000003815.2 Branchiostoma floridae | reverse complement strand
ACAAAACAGGACCTTCCTTAATCACATAGAACTGCGTGCATAACAGACCAGCATATGTTTACCAAAGACAATAGGTCTTATTTTTTTCAACTTGTGATAGAGGACATCGCTGAGGAAGAAACTTCAAAATAACACTTTGTAATGATGAGGAAGTGGCTGAAATATTAAGTGACACACAACAAATCAACAGAACATTATTTACGCTGCCTGACTAAAACGTTATCGTTATGGCTCAGCAGACTTAACCTGTGGATGTAGCCACCCTCAAAATGCTGGCTTCCGTCAGAACTTCAGAAGTGGTATTATCATATCCAACGGTGGTTTCATGGCTATTGAGTTTCAAGAATACCGACTGTGCAACGCAAGCGTTTACTTCACTTTCTACAATTTTGAGGAAGTTATCTTGTTGTGCATACAGGAGTACGTCAAATGTGGTGTGAGGTCAGGGGCGGAATGTTCCATTAGACACATAGGGGATACGAACGTGCTATTAGTCTTATAGGGAATTGAGAAGTTATCTTCATCTACTCTCCACGTAAAGCAGAGTTTGGTGGGGAAAATCGTGACCTTTTCCTTATATGCCGTATTTCTAGACCAGGTTGGGAGGTTGGTCGAGAAATACGGCATATAAGGAAACCAACCTCTGCTTGGAGAGTAATTTTTATCATGACAATACATCTGCGTAAATAGAAGGGGTAAAAGAGAACAGACAAAAACAAACGCAAAGTAAAGTTGAGATTCTTTTAAATAGTAAGTACTTTGTACTGGCACGAAACGTAAGGACACAATTTTTAATTTCAAACTTATCAAGGCAAAATAATTCCGCCACAGTCTCTATTTTTAACAATACAGTTCGAAGTCTGGGACGTCTGTGCTTTGTAACATCTGACTTTAAATTTATGAAAAGAAATTACTTCCGGAATAAGACTAAATTTCTGTTACAACATCACCGTACACAGAGGTGTGTGATATTTTGAATGAACATGACAAGGTAGCTCTCCCATGTTACCTACCATGTACAGAACATACTTATAAAGTTCAGCATATGTACGAATGTCACTTTCGAAGAGATAAATCCATAACTAACTATTGAACCATGCGTTGTGATGTTAATTAGTTTAAAATGTTAGTACTGTAGTTGCAAACCTAGCGACTGGCGAAACCTTTAATATCCAGATCCAGGAGTCTTGTGTGTCTTTACATTTCACAACACATTAACTACATAATCAATGGGCCAAGTAGGCCACTTAACAAATGTATGAAAATTAAATGGTATAGATTTAGAGACGACCTCACATGATATGTAATACATCGAAACGTCACAACAACAACACATGCTGCGAAATAAAAATACTGCTAGTTTAACACAGGGAAATGACCGCCAATCCTTCTTATCAAAGTTTTTGTATAAAAACGTGTTAATACATTAGTCTTGCAAATACATAAATGGGAATTAATCATTATACAATTACCAAGACATGTACAGCCAAACTTAATAATTCTGTTAGATCTGATACACAGCTGGACGCGGCTCGTGCTATTGTCCGCTGGGTGGCGGTGGTGAAACGTTCTCGCGGACACTACCACTGCCACTGGTGACGTTCTGTAAGCTCTAGTACCGCAGTTCTTCATACAGATGCTCGCTAGGTGGCGCGTTCTCAAGGACGACGCCACTGTTGCCAGACTGTTGCGGGGCTCTAATTGGGATTAGGTATCCATCGTTATCAGTGCCAGTCTGTAGGGAGTTTACATTAGATGGTAAAGTGTCCACATACTCGCCATCTTCAGAGATATCTGGACCTGCAAAACATTAAAAACATATGAAACTACGCGTGAATAAACCTTCATGTACAATGTGCGACTAACCAACATTACTACAACACATCTACTCTACCTCACATTCAAAACGACAAGTTTTGGTAGCCTTGCATTTTCTATACAACGAAATTAACAAACCAAAAAGGATTCCAGTGGATAATATCCTCTTTAAATGAAGAAGTGTTTGATACCTCTTATGTTATTCCTGTCCATTTCTTGACGTTCTGGCACCAATGGATTTCCCTCAGTATTGCAGGAGCGCCATCTGTACAATTAGATAGAACTTTTGTAATACTTCTTATGGTATATAAATGAAAGTACATCTATAGAAAAAATACTGCATTATGCTCGGAAAACGCTTGTTGCAAACAAGAACGTTTAACTATGATCATGACTTTGACTTTATTCAGACTGCGACAAGAACAATACATTGTGGCATTGTGGACACAGCAATTTTGTACGTATCCTTTTATTTCAGCCGATGACATGAAAAAAAATGTAAAAAAAAAACTGACCAACCTTCTGACGATAAAGATGGAAACAACGACGGCTGAACTGATGATGACGACTGCAACCACTACTGCACCGCCTATGATTGCCCCTGTACGTACGGTAACATTGGAAACAGTGAAATCCGTAAAGCTAGGGGCACAACCCGCTGTACGCGCAATTTGTCCGTAAGTTTTTGGGGAGGCCACGTCCGTCACGTATTTCTGAAAACGTTCAGGCTGTACAGGACAGGCGCATCGCCCGTACTGGCACGTACGGGGGGCCAATCCGCAGCCCGATGGCACACAAAGTTTTGCCCGCACTACCACTTACGGATACCAAAGGATTGCCCACGTTTTGCACGTAGACAGCACGTATTTGCACGTACGGTGGGTTGTGACCTTAGCTCAGTAAGGCTCAACACCAGAAGCTACTAGATAGTAATTGACACGTTCATGTATTTTTCTCCTTACCTGATATGGTTCCAGCTCGATGGTAAACTTCACTGTTTCCACTTGTATCTAGAAAGGAAAATTCAAAAGATAGCTGTATCTGAAATAACTGGGTTACAAAAAAAGCAAACACTTTGACAAAGTTATGTCGTGAAAGGATTACTTGGCTCTTCTGAATTATAGAATACACTATATTTGTTTTTGGAGGTGAGTAACTATAGAAAATGGATATATTAAATGATTGGCAATCTTGAAATTGAAAAAGTGTCAGAAACATTTTCAGATGAGGTCTGGACAACGGGTTGTCATGTTTAGTTTCCTGACAAGGAATATAGACTAGGTAGCCATATTTACTCACTGTTGAGTGCTACTGACGACGTCCCTGGCCCAAAGCTTATTGGAGAAGTTGTCTGTTGAACCGTAGACGCGGCACTCTCTATGGTGGCAGTGGTCGACTTGATGGAGCTGGTAGGTACCCTCTGGGTCGGCTGTTTTTGGGTTGTCATGAAGCTCATCGTTGTCACGTATGTGGCGGGAAATGTTGTGGTTGTCGTAGATGGCATTTGCGTCGTGGGAGCTACACAATATGGAATTGCTATTAGATCTACGTATACGGCCCTTAGATAATGTTTTACGGGAATTATACTGCCAGGTGCCCGGTGTTACAAACAAACAAACAAACAAACAAACAAACAAACAAACAAACAAACAAACAAACAAAGGTTTCCGTGTGTTGCAATTGTGCAACGTGTCCGCATTTAATTCCACAAGAGAAAATTTCGTACCTTGTACCTCACACCCCAGCAGCTCCAGACGAAACGCGATTTCCTGCTCCCATGTTTCTGCCACCAGTCTGATAAACCGTGCCCTTATTGGTGGGTCAATGTCGTTCTCTTTCACGTCAATAGCGTTGCTGTTACCTACAAAAATCTGTATAGAGCAAATCATGTCAAATTCAAAATGGCCATGAAGTTTCCACAGCATAGTTCGCTGTATCAGGTGGATACATGAGCACAGACTGGTACGATTGCACTATATGTGGATCTTCATGTTGGTTGTTAAGTAAACGTCTGTTCTACTGATGTTTCCTCAACTTGCCTTTTTCTTCGTTATTACGTGCTTAAACTCATTAGGCTGAGGACTGCCAGACGTACACAAGACTGTACGTTTTGATCCACTCACACCGAGAAGGACCCCTACTCTTTCGATAAGTGTGGCGGGTTCATTTACGTACGTGGGTTGTGGCCCATGATACGGGACTTCCATTTAATGTCTTATCCTAGGGACGGCCCTAGCAGAAGCTAGGTACTTATTTGTCACCTGATTGAAATAAGGAAAGTCATGTAAAGTGCCTTTCCCAAGGGCAAAATAATGGCATGGCAGATTTCGAACTCGGGACCTCTTGGGCCTGAACCCAACGCACTGCCGAATACGCCACGCGATCTCATCTTACTTCACCTACATGTGTGAATTATACATGGATGGAAACCCAAAGCAAGTTTAGATATTGGTATGGACGGTATAAATGACAAAAAATGAAATCAGATTATGTTCTATAAATCATGGTGATATGAAAAATGATAGACCATCCTGTATCATTTACTTTGTCTGATCCATTCTCTTGAAAACTGTTCCAATTCGTCCCATCGTCACAGTATGAAAGTTTGAAAGATTTCACATAGTAGAACAGAAGCCCCTGAGTTTGAATTCCTGATATATCTTTCCTCTCAAGCAGGTCAATCTGTAGCCATTCGCTTCCACTGCTTGTTCTTGGGGACCAAGCTTTGTTATTGTTCAGACGAACATCTTTCGGGAGCCAGTCCTGGTTATATGACGACGATGCCGAGATCTGGTTATCTCTAATGGCTCTTGATTCCATCCCAAGAGGAGATGAACACTCTGAAAATAATTATAACAGGAATTGCCATCAAAAGTTAAGACGGTCGTCGTACGTCAATCACACGGAGATACGTAAACATAACATATCAGCTGTCACTGCATATATTTACTACTTAGGGATATAAGGAAAATACGTCCACATTTACTAAACACTTTGTACTCTCCAAGCAGACGGTAGGCTCTGGCTATTTTTTTTTATTTACACTTGTTTAGTAATTTTTATCGGACTTTCTATTTTGTATTGAATCTTGTATTGTCAAAACCTAACGGCTGGCTGACTAGAAACAATACAAAATAGAGAAGTCCGATAAAAACGACAAAAAAACTTTTAAAAACAGTGCTTGGAGAGTATATAATTCGTATCTCAGCTGAATTTATTAGACCTTGTAGAAGTTATAAAGGCGCTACAACGCGGGTATACTGGCCTTAAACAAAAAGTTTGAATTTCAAACGTGCTTTTGGCCTTAAACAATAAAAAGTTCCAAACGTGCTTCTGATAACATAACGTTACATGGTTGAGGATTTTTTTGCGAAATTCAGGCTATAAATTCCAACCTACGACGTTGTGTATCAAATAGGATTCAAAGTTCAACTCACGACTTTAATCGATGGAAAGTGAAATATTAACACACGCGCGTTACATAGGTGTGAACATAAATAAGCTATAATCCATTATCACTTTGTTATGGCATTCAAAGCAGAAATGATAGGACTTCGAGTTCGCTAACATCATGGGATAGAGGACAACGTTCGGAAAATACCTCTCAAATGGCACTTTGCTCGATGTAATGATGAAGAAGTCACGGAAACTTTCACGTCGGGTCAAAGTCTGATGAAACCTTGATACTGCAAGGGTTAAGGGTTTAAAGCAGCACACAACAAATATAATCAACACATGCAGCGTTACGATATGTGACTACAACGTTAACGTTACGGTTCAACATACTTACCTGTCGCTATAGCCGCTCTCAACATGCTGGCTTCTAGCAGGAGTAGCGGGATCATTTCCAATCGTGGTTTCATGGTGGTTGAGTTGAAAAAAGAAGAAGCTGTGACTGTACAATGCAAGCGCTTGCTTGCTTCACTTTCGACAAATTTGAGGAAGTAACCTTGTTGTGCATATAAGAGTGCGTAAACTGAAATCACGTGATGCGATAAGGGACGGAATGTTCAATTACACCCATGGGGGGGGGGAACGTGCCACTGGTTTTATAGGGGAATTGAGAAGTTATCATGATGAATACCTTTGTGTAAATGCATGAGGGTAGTGGAGAATAGGCGGAACAAATTAAACAGTTACCGAATTAAAGTTGATGTTCTTTCAGATTGCAAATGCATTATGACGGCATGAAAAATCAAAACTTCAACAAAATGATAACCCCTTCTATTTCTACCATCTTACAGTCAGAAGTTTGGAACATTTGTGCTTTGGGACGTCTATGAACAATCTATGAGAAAACACTCTATGTATAGGAAATACTCCCTGGATAAAAATAAGTTTCTTTTAAAACACCACCGAACACAAATGAATGTGACATTTAGCATCAACAGAATAAACAACCTATAAGTACGAATGCTTTATGCATACGGTAGAACCTATACCTGACTATTGAAACATCCACTGTAATGCTTGTTAGTTATAAGCGTAAATTACTAGTTGTAAATCTAATGACTTTTCGTATTTCTTTACGTGTAATATCTTAACACCTTACTCTTGTGAACAATAACATCTCGTCATCTTGTGCGTATTTACATTTGAAATAAGTTAACTACAAGATCAATCTGCAAAGTACTAGGCTACTTAGATAAATAATGCATGGCAATTAAATAAGGCAAATTGAAGGACACCATCACTTGCTATATTATATAATCATTGTACCATTAGCAGATTGCTCCTTCCCCCAACGCATGCATTACAATTTAAACACACAGAAGTGATCGTAAATACATGAATCCTGTCAATATCAATGCTCAAAGGTTAATTGAATCATTATGCTGCTGGCAAGACGTTTACAAACTTCTAGATCTGTAAGCTCTGATACACAGCTGGGTGCAGTTCTTCATATTGTCCGCTAGGTGGCGCTGGTGGGACGTTCTCGTAGATGTTGCCACTGGTGCCAGACTGGTGCAAGGCTACCGAGGCGCCCATTGGGATGTTCTCGTATCCCCCATTATCAGTGCCAGTCTGTTGCGAGTTTACATTAGATGGTAAAGTGTCCACATACTCGCCATCATCAGAGACATAAGAACCTGCAGCCATATATAGCGTATCAAATTATTGTGCACAAACACTGCATAGACTGAGACACGTAACGTTACACAAACCAAACCAACATTATTACAATACACCTACTTGACCTCATGTATAGAAAAATAAATAGGTGGGATATCTGTATTTTAGACATTTAATATCAAAGCAAAAAATGCTTCCAGTTACATTATCCGTTTCAATGGAAATGTGTTTGATACCTCTGATGTTATTCCTGTCCATTTCTTCAGGTTGTGGCGCCGATTGCTTTGCCTCAGTACCACGGGACTGCCTTCTGTACATTAAAAGTAAGTTAGAAGTCTTCCAAACAATCTCTATGCGACATACAAATTTCATTAGAACAGAATATATATATGATATTGTGTTGTACTCGTAAGTTACAAATTTTGACCTTAAAAGGCTAGCTGTAAAGCAAAAACATTTTAACTGATAGATGGCCTTAGTTTCCCCCTTGTACGTATTTAATAGTGGGATACTCTTACAAATAGTAAAACTGATTACATAAAAGATACTACCAACCTTTTGACGCAGAAGATGAAGACAACGACTGCTATGATGAGGATGACGACCCCAGCCGCTACTGCGCCGCCTATGATGGCACCTGTAACGTAACGTGGAAAACAGTAAAATGTTTTAGGCTAATACTCAGTTATATATAGACATATGACTGTCCCTGCAAATACCACCTTACACTGACCACTAGAAGCTACTACTAACTAGTAACTCACACCTGATATGCTTCCGCTTAGAATATATACAACGTACGACGTACATGTACATGTATCGGCTACCCAAATGTCAGATATATAACATCGTACTTTTTACATACGTATTGGAAACCATAATGTGCATGCATTAGTAGAGTCTATCTGATTGCACATGATATAACACAATTTTATACTTAGACACTGTCATATTGAATCACAACTACAACAAACGACAACGGCTTGCTTACCGTAGAATGATGACGACGATTTGCCTGGCCCTGTGGTTGTGGCGGCAACCGTTACCATGGAAACAGTCATGGCTATTGTCTCTATACGTACGCGTGTCACTGTTGACGTTGTTGTTATACGTGGTTTGGTCGCTGTAAAAGTTGATATGCATTGTGCACTTTGTGCATAGGGCTCATGTATTTCTTTAAGACATGCTCTAGGTCTTTTGTTGCGTTTTGTTTACCTCGCTGAAACAATCGGGATCAAGGACAATGATGTCTTTCATAAGTACAGATGTGTACAGAGGAGCAACAAAGCAGATATGTAACAGATAACGTTATGTACAGAGGAGAAACTAAAATATATATCCGTGTTACGTAGGCAAAAGTTGAAAGGCTTTCCTCACCTTTACCTGGTCTTATAATTGTGAAGGTTTTCTGATGGATAATCATAACTGTTTTTCTCTTTACTTTTTTCTTTTCATGAAACTGGCGACGATGGAGCATGGACAAATACAATAAAGACCTCCCATTAGTCATAAGCTATACATTTTACTCTCCAATCAGAGGTTAGGCTCCGGCTGTTTTTTAACGTTTTTTTAGTCGTTCTTATCGGGCTTTCTAAATTGTAATTTAGCTTGCTGTGCCAAAACCTAACTTTGGCTGGCGTACTTGTTTGTATCTGTATCTGTATCTATCTAGCCGGTATAACCGCCCTTCGGCGTAACACACCAGCTTAATTTGGCTGGCGTACTTCAAGAAAAATGACAAAATAGAAAGCCTGATAAAAACGACTAAAAAAACTTTAAAAAACAGCCGGAGCCTAACCTCTGTTTGGAGGGTAATACATTTGAAATAATTAGGAAATTTGGGGGATTTGACCATGATTAGCTTACGTTTTAGCTTGCAACCCAGGAGTTCCAAACGGAACGCAATCCCCTCCACCCATGTAACGGCCATCAGTCTGATGAACCTTGCCACTATTGGTGGATCAATGATGTTGGTCTTCACCTCCTTTGGACCACTGTTACCTTCAAATATCTTTGGAAAGAATGAACGTCAAATGCAAACAATTACAATGTAATCATTGACAACATTTGTATTTAGTTAACATATTTTGCTTTGATTAAGTAAGAAAATTCATAATCACAGGACAATGACGAGTAAATCACACTATACGTTAAATATGGTTTACAAAAGTACCACTAAATCATTGTCTAATTTCCGGCGTTACAAATCTTAAAATCAGCTAGTGATACTCACTTTGTCTGATCCGTTGTCCTGATATGTACTCCATTTTTCCCCATCGTTAGAGTGCACAAGTGTAAAAGATGTCACAAAGCTGTCCCTGATACCCTGGGTTTGAATTCCCGTTATTGCCATCACCTTAAGCAGATCAATCTGGAACCACTCGCTGGTACCGTTGGTGTCTTTGCTTGGTCGCCAGGCTCTTTTGTTGTTAAGACGAGCGAACTGAACTCTATATCTGTATGAAGATGATGACGCAGAGAGCTGACTGTCTTTAACTTCACCCGATTCCATTCCAAGAGGATCCGAACACCCTTAAAATAATCGTAATCTTTCTGTGAAAGTTGACACAGTTCAGAAAACTACAGATTCTAAGTTTCTAAGTAACATTAATGTGGTGAACATGAATGGCGAAATCAAAATACAAATAAGGTTCAGTTACTAGCAGTCCAAACAAAAAATTAGAGGACTTTGACGTTGATAAAAAATCATATGGGGTGGAAGAAACTAATTCCAGTTCCTCGATTTACACGATAGCTTGATGTACTGACAAGGAAATGGCTGAAATTCACGACTGGTTGGTGTCTTATTTTGGCGACGCCTCAGGGGCGGAGCCGTTCTTATAGCACTGCGATTGAGTTGCCAGGAATTCTAAATATTCCACGCACGCATTCCCTGGGGAATTCGTTTTTGACAAGAACTTGCGGGACGGGCGTTTGCATGTAACATTGAGGAACTGTAAGTTGCTTCTTTGGGCAGTTTTTATACACTATTGCAGCTTTTAAAAGATATTTCAAATGAGCTTTCTGGAGACTAAAGACCAACGTGTCACATGTTTGTCGATGTATTTGGTAATTTATAACTTCTTACAGTGAAGAATGATAAGTCTGGACATGTAGCTGATACAGTTTGTTTAGATGTCACTTTATAGACTATGACTGACGCATCGATGATAAAGAGAGTACGCGAAGATAAAACTCACCGTACATTGGACTTTTTAAGACAGACAGACTTCTTTGACTACATGATGCTGTCCTTTATTTTGCGTATTCTTACTGTGTGATAGACGTGTTGTTTTGTTGGAGGGTTTTATGTTTTATTTGTGTGTTTTGTATCATGTGTTTTTGGGTGACCTTTGCCACTTTTTACTCTATTGGTTTCTTTTCTTTTCTTGCTTTTTTTGTTTGTTTTCCTGGGTGATATCAGCACACACCCCAGCTTTTCTGTGACCGGGGTCCAGTGAATTCTGTTTGCGACCAGAGTCATGGAGAAGTTGACCTGCGGGTATAAAGAGACAAAAGGACATAAATATAACAATGCCTTGAACGGATTCTCTGTTACAAAATGTGCTGTGTAGGTATACCCTTCCTCTGTATAAACAGAGTCTTATTTTAGAGTACGTTTACAAAATGCAAAGGACCGCCATGTAAAATGAAAAGCTGATAGAATGCTCCGTAAATAGTTTCATCAGGTTGGTAGATCAATCGAACAAAGTCTCCTTCGTTTCACTACCTTCTTTTAATTCATTGTAGACATTTCGGTGACTGTCACCTTCATCAGTACAAAATGAACCATACTAACATTATCAGTGCGATATGAGCTACATAGTAATTACCGATAACGTTAGTATGGTTCATTTTGTACTGATGAAGGTGACAGACAGTCACCGAAACGTCTACAGGAGAATTGATTGCAAACATTCGGCACAGAACAGCCATCACAAAGCTCCGCATTAGTTCACATAGACTCCACATTGAAAAAGGCCGACATAACCACATTCTTCTGGAAGAAAGAATCTGCCAATACTGTAACTTGAATAAGATAGAGGATGAGTGCCACTTTATTGTTGAATGTACTTTATACAACAACGAAAGAAACGTCCTTTTTGAAAATATACAACTTATGTTCCCAAATTTCCGATACTTGAATACCACGGAAAAATTTATATTTCTCATGCAATTAGATAAGCCATATATTATTGATTCCATTTGTCCTTATGTTTATAACTGTTTTAAGAAGCGAGAAGAAGTTGAACTTGTACATACTTGAATGTATTAGCATATGTAGAGATGATAAGATACCTTTTTTGTCAAAATTGTACCTTATCACTAGCGCTACGACCTGTACTTAGCTTGTTTGAGCACAAATGTACAATAAAGGTCATTCATTCATTCATTAAAAGAAGGTTGTGAAACGAAGAAGACTTTGTTCGACTGATAGAATGCTGTTTTCGAGTCATCAAGAAAAACGCTTACAATGACAATTATTGCATATCACCCAGATCAACAGAAAACAACAAATACACTATTGTCTCTGGACATATATCTTGTCACTATAAGACATGATCTTTTACGTTGACCCATAGGCTGTGGGCCCTTTCTCTGTAACGAATTGTTAGTCTACCTCACCTTTATGCTCTGAGCAGTGATTCCTTCTGAAGGCTGCGAGTGTACGTCCATGCTACCTGCACGAACAGAGATAGAATAGGCATGAATACATTGCAGCCATTTCCTGCCATTCACCGAGAATCAAATTGGTTTGCCTTTTATGAAAAACAGCTGGTCGTTACTGGAATATTCATTGAGTCATATGAGTCTTGTCGAAAAGGATGGGATACTACATAAAGATAAGGCCAAAAAATCCCGGCGGAACATTTCCTAAACACAATTCCGTGCGCAATTAACTGCCAACGATCAACTCAAGGATCTCAGCAATCATACAGTCTAATTAATGCATGTTGGGTCGGTAACAAAATTAAGACTGGACCGCTCGGTTGGGTGGCAGTGTACCCAAGCGTACAATTTATAACACTTTAAGCTTGTTGACACATTGGACCATGGTCGTCGGAATATCTGCTGAAGAGACTAATCAACGCATTAACATAGAGAACTGTTACATGGGCACCATTGCAAACGTGGACAAGTACAGGTAGACCAGAACTATGTGACAGTAACCTCTTACAACCACACCGCCAACACAACACGCTTACAAAAAAATAAACATGTCCAACAAGAATGTACAATCCGTGTAAACGAACAAAAATACACGTCTAAACTGACATCAAATCACAACAAAACCGGTACAAAGAAAAAAAAGAGCTGCGAAATATCTGATTCAATGACAACAACAAATCATTACTATCACATCTATCACGCATCAAACAACAAAACAAAGTCTCAAAGTAAAATTACTAAAATTTAGAACCTACAACTTACAAGAGCAAAGCCGATGACCTTAACTGATGATATCAAAAGAAAGACTACATTACGATACATGCAATGCAACTTTAGCATACTATTTTTGATATCTTCAAATTATCATAAAAGTTTCAGTATCAAATTCCCTTTTCCTTCGAGGGCTCCCCGGCACCTCTACGGTGCTAGGAGTGATGCATGTCCGCCAAGGCATCTGCGCATACGGGGTCGTTTACGGGCTCGCTCCCTCCCTGGGACCCCAGTAACTGAATCCTGCTTTTGCTTGACTTCCAGTTTTGTAGGATCCAACCTTTCCCCTTCCATATTTACATTTCGGAACGGCCATGAAATCCGCAATCAACACAGCTTTCTAATCTTATTAGTCGCGAATCCAGCAAAACCTTTCTAGAAAAACAGATGGCATCTACAGTAAGTCTACTCAACTTAAGTGCTACAACGGTTTGACTTTCTTTCTCTCTTGCTAGCGGTAGAATTTGACGAAGCTCGAAAATCTGACTGGGTTTAATAGCACCGCATTTTCACTACGGTAAACCTGACTTGCGGGAGATAAACTCGTATTTTATGAAATATAAACAGATTTTGGCTATATCTAGAGGGCCAAGAAAAGGAGCGGTATCGCAGTACCTCTCCGTACAATTGAAGCTTAGTCTCGTCACAAAGAAGCGTACAATTTAAGCTTTGAAAGGGTTGAAATCACATCACCGTAGAATTTATTCACCAATCCAGACACAAGTACATGTAGAAAGGCATCAACTGGAAGTCTAGACCTTGATGATTCTAGGAGAGATATACACGGTATCGGCCACGGAACAATGACACTACACAATGAATGCCGACCGATCTAACCGGAGAGGGAATATCAAAAACTATATTCTTTCAATGATATAACTTTCCGCTGCACCAAATGCAAGGAACAGGCCATTTAACCGGAGAAAAACCAACATACCTTGTCAGAAGTGACGCATGTCCTTGTATCTGCAGCGGAAACAGAGTCCAACCTACAGTCGTAGCTTCCAGAAAAGTTACAGCTGAGATGACCTCAGGCCCGATGTTAACACATAGAACGCCCCGCTCTTTCTGTCTCGTCAACAGACAAGAACCGGAGTGTATACCCGGACCCTCCCAGTTTCGGAAGATTGACAGGAGGGTCCAGTTTTGTCCTATTGGTCAAATGTCAAATGACTTCTCCCTGATTGGAGAAGCCATAGGTCTGGGGGGATCAAACCAGTTTGAACCAGTTCCGCCTTATCCAAGAACTGGCCATAAGGTCCCTGGGGAAAGCATTGAGTCACTGACCTTTGAAAGGTTTCTAGGTCACACGCCCGAGGTCTGTCCCTGATCAACAAACAGCCGGACGTACAAAACAGACGATGGTAGAAATGTGTTTTCGGGTCTGTTCCAGATCAACAAACAGGCGAGCTAACAAATACAGGCGATGGTAGAAATGTGTTTTCGGGTCTGCTCCAGATAAACAAACAGGCGAGCTTGAAACAGGCGATGATGTTTTCGAACGTGCAAGATTTGGCTCCAGGTATGGATTTATAGTTGCTGGGCGGACAGGACAAGTCAAAACAGGACAAAAAAACGACCATGTGCAGGGCACTGTTTATTTTTGACACAACCAAGAAACCTACCTGATGGATCTTTAACTTCAAAACAATAACTACGTTCTGATACTGTAACTCCATCATGTTTATCACCAATGATAACTTATCATAAAAA
Organism: Branchiostoma floridae; assembly: GCF_000003815.2. Lineage (NCBI taxonomy): Eukaryota > Metazoa > Chordata > Leptocardii > Amphioxiformes > Branchiostomatidae > Branchiostoma > Branchiostoma floridae. The sequence goes on along the minus strand of NC_049985.1, from coordinate 16,727,148 downwards.
AGTTTGAGTTACAAATTCACTTCACCTACTATTGTTTAGCCTGGTATTAAAGCTGTAACTACAAACTATACCCCGGTACTATGTATACCTCTAATGTGCTGGGAGTGATGCCGGTCCCTCTGGAAGATAAGGGCACACGAGGTCTATGGATGATATCAGTGGGCTCATCAATTTTTGCTTGATTTGGAAGAAAACTAAAGGACTAGGAAATGGACAGACAGGTAACATACCAGAGGAGTTGCCGTTTACTAATTTTTCATGCACAAATGCCCATTTCTGCAAAAAACATAATTGTGTCCTTCTAATTCTCCACGCGTTCCTCCTCCAAGTGTGGCCCCACTTGTGGTCCATGTACGGGAACCCTGTCGGGTTTGGGTAGACTACTCTTCTACGACAGAGGACACAGACTGAGGTGACTCGGTACTATCTTGAATGGCAAGATGTTGTATCCATTGCATTATCCCACATTTCCGTGTTTTTCCTGACCCTCTCCCAATACCCTAATTATGTTGTTGCTTTTCGATCTGCGAATTTACTGCGCTTCTGACCGGTGGGGGCTAACGGTACATGTTTTGTCTGCACCGATCTTGCTGGCCGATAATTGTCATTCCGGGCGAACAGGTTGTTTGTTTATGTTGCTTACCCAGCAAACCGCCTAATGGCGGCGTTACACCCCAGGTTTGAACTGAATAGTGCAAGCTGCATATCCGGACAGAATCCATTCACGTCGGGAAAGTGTAACGTTACATGTTGTAGGTTCTTTAACGTGCCCGAGGTGTCCGGTTTTGGAGGTTGAGGTTGTAATGTCCATCGGAGCTGGGTGTGTAGTGGTACATGGTGGAGTGTAATCATATCTCCGACAGGAAATGTATTGCCTTTGAGGGTGTATTCCTCTTCTTCTTCTGTCATGTTTGAACACATTTTTCACATGATTTAAGTCAATAACAAATGAACAGAACTTTTTGAGAATTTCTGGGCCCTCGTGTGAGTTGATTAGAGATGAGTACGACGAAGTAGCAATTACTCTGAGTGGAACATAACTTGCATAATTAATTAGAAAACGATACATTTTGTGGGGAGAATCCATAACGGTGAAATATAGGAATTCCGAACTTATAAGTCAGGTACTTATCAACAGCTAAACTTTACCCCCAATGGATTGACCTAATTTGGATAAAGGAGGACATGCCGTATTTCCTAAGATATCTTTTATCTCCTGTCTTCTAAACGATAGGAAGGTAATACTCACAGTATGCAGCTAATATATATACATACATATACGATTCTATATAAATGAATAGCTATCAATCATATAGTTAGTTCCTAATTTGCATGATAATACCAGCAACACTGTAATACTTAGAAACGTGCGATATATTCTACAAATACCCCGAACATAATGAATAAGAACACCTCGAACATTTCTGCATTTACATGTTAGTACGAGCATTGTGTATGAAGACCGTGGTGCTATTGTTTTCTCTCACTAACTTGAAATAAGGTACAGTGCAGAACCAGATCAAAATTGCTGTGCCATAGGCATAATTATATCAAATCAGAGGTAACGGTCGGGGAAGGGTGGAAGGGGGAAGTTAGTAGAGTGGGTCGTATGGAGTAAGTATGCAGAGTGTTCGGCTCAGACCCAAGTGGTATCGGCTTCGAATCCGTCACTGATCTTGTGCCCTTGAGGAAGGTACACATTACATGACTTTGCTCACTTCACTCATATGAAAATGAGTACTTAGCTAGTTTGGGGCGTCCCTCGGATAGGACGTTAAATGAGGGTCTCGTGTGTGAGGACAGCCGTAAAAGAACCCGCCACACAAAAGAGTAGGGGTCCTTCCCGGTGTGAGTGGATCAAGGAGTATCAAAAGCATATGGCTATGATAATGTAGGTAACCGTTCCCTTAAATCCATATGTCCCTACATCTCTCCGACAAAATTGCATATGTTTTTAATTTGTCCCTAAACCACGGAGTCTTCCCTGAATCCCGGAAAAGAACAAATGTGGTACCAATTTACAAAAAGGGGGACCCCGAGGAACTACCGATCTGTATCCCTAGATTCTCCCTACTCCCCTCTCTGTCCAAAATCCTTGAAAAAATTGTATTTAAATACTTGTACAACCACCTGATGTCCCAAAACTTATTATATCCTCTTCAGTCTGGATTTATCCGGGGAGATCCAACTGTAGGCCAACTTGTTTATGGTCACACTCGTCAGTATCTTCAGGAGCTGATCACTCCTGAAGTCTCTGCCTCTACTCCCTACGACCTTCGTAACAAACACAATTTACAGCCACCTACTTGTACCACAACTCGTTATCAAAGGTCCTTTATTCCGTATACTACATATCACTGGAATGGTCTTGATATAGCTGTATGGTCACTTAATCTTTCGTCAATCAAAAATTACTTAGTAACATTAGCTCGCCCTTCCCTTTAAGCCCCGGTCACAAAGCGTGTACGATTCCTTGCGATGCGCAGTATGAGCATGGGCTATAGGCCTCGGAATTATTGTTGAGATAGCGGGGGGCCAATGGGCGCGAGCCGCCAACCCGCCGCGCACAGGTGATGCAGACAATTGTTTGATCGCTACATGTACGTGAGTTCATAATTAGATCAAATCTCAGCTCTCGTCGGCCCCGGGTCAGTTTACCATAATCATAATAACCATAGGGACAAGTCGAACAGAAAGGCAGGCTCTATGAGTCGCAAATATATGTGATATAATGCTTATGATATGATTTTTGTATGATGGCATTTTTTGTTGACAGCATATCATAATACGATCTTCGAAAAATCCTGACTCGTAGAGCCCGTAAGCAGGCAGAGATAACCATACCAGTACTTTTGCTTGATTTGAACCTTTGCTTGTACATGTAATACACATGTTGTCATGGTCTCTTTTAATCTATTTTTACAGTTAAAGATATTATAGAAAGGTATTCAACAGCTACGTCCACATTTGGTCGGATAAAGAAGCGCAGAAGCGGTCATGCGGCTATTCAGAAGAGACACAAGTGAAAAATCGTACGACGCTGGAAAGATTTTGAACATCATCCGATGCATCACGATGGCTGATTTTGCTGCGATTTACTGCGCTCATCGTACGATATGCGGAATACTCCATCGCCAGAAATCGTACGCGCTTTGTGACTGGGGCTTTACACACATTTAGTCACGGCCCCAGATACGCCTGCGCTTTACTCACACGCCTCCGCATCGGGACCTGTAGTTTGAACTTTAGCTTATCCACACGTAATTTAGTCGATAGTCCTTCTTGTAGCTGTGGCTCCCGATGTGAAAGCGTTGCCCATTATTTACTGTACTGCCCTAACTACAACCAACTTAGAATATCCCTTCTCTGCAATCTTCATGACCTTGTAAGCTCAACCCTTGATTTGAAAACTTTGTCTGATCCAGCCCTAGCTCAACTCTTACATAGGGGTTCACCCTCTTTTTCAAAGGAAACAAATAGCAACATTATGATTTTCCTGATGTGCAGCCTGTCTCCTACAGTAGAAACCTGTTATGTTTCGCCATGTGGCGGTTTACCGGATATGGCACACATGCAAACAAACAAAATAGTGGCCACGATTTCTCCCTCTCTTCGATCGTGGCGGGAAGCAGACAAATATAATGAATCCCAGACCCACCCACCCCCAGCTCTTTGGGAGAAAGTCATGATTGTATTTGAGCCTCCTAGTAGCAGCTTTTTCTTGAATTGCAAGAATAGATTTTGTTCAAGAATTCGAGAATAATAAGTTATCTAGGAGTTAATAATATGGATCGTCATAATTCTAGCATGTATACATCGACATAAAAACGGATAGGATGTTAGTTGTGTAAAGCTGAGGGCACAACCCGCCGTACGTGCTTTTTGTACGTACGTTTTTTTTGGGGGGGGGGGGGGGGAGGTCCCATCCGCCACGTTTTCTGAAAACGTGGGGAAGGAATGGCAAGAGCAGGGAGAGAAGGCAGAGAAAATTTCGACATGCACGTAGAGTTCTACGGCGTGTCTGCGTACTCCCAAACCCGTTGGATTTCGTACGATTTCGTACGGAGACGGTACTTACTACTTACGGTTCCAAAGAACATTGCCCACGTTTTGGCACGTAGATACCACGCATGTTCAGCGGGTTGTGCCCTTAGCTTTAAGGTGGTATCTCACTGCACTTGCGTCAGGCTTGCGTCACTGCGGGATTCGAAAGATACTTAACGAATTTCAGAGATAAAGAACGAATATCCTTATGTCTCGTGTATTTAAGACATACTTTTACGTATTACGCAAAATCTAAATTATAGAAAATCTTAGAAAATAACAAAGCAGTGATGCAAGCTTGACACAAGTGCAGTTGGATGCCAACATAACTACAACCATTGTTGTGTCCTTGATTGCATGATCATAGCCGGCTTTGGTTTGACATTAACTCTCATTCTTACCTCCATGAAAAAATGGAGATAAATATAGTTTTGGGTGTGTCTGTCTGTGTGTTTGTGTTGTCAGCATAACTAAAGAACCTCTAGACGGATTACAATGGTATTTGGTATGTGGATAGGTGTTAAGAAAACAAAGGTCAAGGTCAATTTTGGGCCCCTAGTATGTGACCTTGGTACTGCAGCAGAAATTCCGTTTTTGTATCTTTTGACCTGGATGTGCTTGGTGGCTTGTGACGTAAAGGTAGGGGCACAACCCGCGCGCCGTACGTGCAAATACGTGCTGTCTAAGTGCCAAAACGTAGGCAATCTTTTGGGATCCGTAAGTGGTAAGGACCGCCTCCGTACGAACTCCTGGGAATCGGAGTGATTTTGGAGCACGCAGACAGCCGTAGAACTTGCAGGCAAAACTGTGTGCCATTTCAGAGGATAGCTAAACAAAGAAACGACGACTTTCCTTCATCTCTAGTATACAGGTAGTTTAGACAGAGATGTACTACAGATATGGTATGCTTATTATGTAAATGATGACTTAATTTACATGTAATTAATGAGGAAATATGTGTTTCTAGTGTTTTCCTTAATAGGATTTTTATGCACCTAAAATAGATAATTCATGGGAAGTGCAGCATTAACGTATGCTAAATATAAAAATAAGAGTCTAATTTGCATAATCAATGTGACAATGTCATAATTCCATAGTGGTTAATGGTGGGGATTACCTACTTCACATGTGTAAGTTAGTTATTGTTGTACACGACGATGCACCAAGTATGTAACTGTGCAAGTTATTTGCCTGATTTATAATAGGATGTAACTATGGAATTTTGCGAAACTTGGACATCTACACATACGATATATGCATTTTCGGTTAAGAAGACCATCATACAAAATAGATTATGCCTAGCAAATTACAGTATTATATGCATATTCAATGAGACAATTAGATGAGACAAAAAGTATTTGTGCGTTACACCCAATAACGAGGACATAGACTCTGTTGTGACATGTTTTATTTGTAGGTGTTTCAACAGTGACGGATTTACTTGCAGTTAATGTACGTAATGACGACTGGTACCCTCTTTCGCCATGCAGCTCGCCCGGAAGCAGGAGTTGCACAGCGTGTAATTTGACCTCACCTTGCAACTTGCATGACGTACATAGAAAAAAAGTACAGACATTTTTCATCGCAGTTAAAAGATCGTGATGATTACTTCCACTTTCAGTCATGATTTTTTAATGATGACTAACAAATATAGACTACATCACTTTTAACCTTTTGTGCGGTAACCTGTCCAAATACCAGCTTCGGTTAAGACCTTTCAATACCTACTTCAATGAATAATTCCAAACCGTTCCGCCATTCCCTTCTTACTAATTCTCACGTCGCCAGTGTTTTTTTTAAAAACCACGCTTTTTGTAAATATGTTTATAACGTAACGTTACACAACAAAACAACCCAACGGCCCCGTTACTTACCTGTCACTATAGCCATCCTCGAAACGCTAACTTCTAGTAAGATAGGTAGGATCATTTTCAAAAGTGATTTCATGGCGGGTCGAGGGAAAAAAACAAAATTATGAAACGCAAATGTTTGCTTTCAACCTGTTTGAGGAAGTAATTTTCTCGTGCACAGGAGCATGTCAAATCAAAGTCATGTGATGCAAGACCAATGACGGAATGTGCCATTCGACACACAGGGGGACACTGCTATTAGTCTTTCTTTCTTTACTTGCTTGTATTGCATATCCGGTAAACCACCTCGAGGCACAACACATGTAGCAGGTTTTGTATTGACAATACAAAATGTATACCTTGACAGATTTACTTATTGGAAAGGGGAGGAGTTTTTTTTTTGTTTGGCGTGGATCCATCGAGCACATGCCTTGAGGATCGAGCTTAGCTGTGTGACACGACTTCTCGAACTATACTTATATCTGTGCGTCGTTGTTGTGCGGGAGGGTCTTTTTAGCGAATGCCCACAAACGCCCACTCTAGAGAAGTCCGCGCTGCACGGATCTCATTTTTTTTGCTTGGAATATGTCCACGTTGTGCTCCCATGTATTAATCCTGAGTTTCAAGTCAATCCATTGACCCGAAGTGACATAAATCAAAGTTTTCGATTCTCGATGGTCTTTTTAGCGAACGCCCAGCAAAATGTCTTTTTAGCGAATGCCCACTATATCCACAAAAATATCGACCGTCGCGCAATGACACCTAAACCTACCGCCACAAACATGTTCAAGATTGTGTCCCATTGATGTGTACGGAGTTTCCGTGCTTTACAAGCATTTTAAGTCCCTGTTTTTGGTCAAAATGTACGGCGACGATACTACCATACTTTAACTATAGCAATTCAAAATGGCGGGCACTAGTCATGTGACCTCCTTGCGGGACTGTTCTATAAGTATCGCGGGAGGGACTGTTGTAGCATAGCTTCTCATACAACCATTTTAGAGTGAATTCTGAACAAGATTTTCATTTCATAGTGCTATCATCTGACTAATATTTACAATGTGGTCATTTTTTCTGTGCTATTATTACCCAGGTTTGAGGAACTTAGTGCAAATTTGGATATTGATTCACCTCAGTGCCCAATTAATGTACAAAAGGCTCAGACACATTAGTGTTATAAACCTGAATAGGGGCAGGTAACCAATACTAGAAAAACATAGCTATTTATTATTAACAATACTATTTACATTATAATAATAACTCTTCACCAAACTGGACTTTTCTTATCTTTATTTATCACAGAAACATTGTTACAATGAGGATTTGATTAGATGAGTATCTGTTACAGTGTGTACAAACTTATTTCAAATACAAAAATGTATTTCGTTTCACTTCCTAAATATTTTTAAAGTATTGGAAGAAGTTGACACATAAACAATATTAATTGCATTATTTATGTGCAGTAAAATGTGACCACATGCTATCAATAGCCTAATAAAATGTTGGAACATGGCACAAGCGGGCTCCTCTTCTGAGTACAGAAAGGAAATGTTTTGTAACATTTAGTTATGACGTAGAAAATTTCAATTGTAAAATGTACCTTTATTAACATTTACAAACAAATTGTTTTTTTCTCTTCTTGATAAATGACAACAATACAGGTAAGTAAGGTGTGTTTCCTTTTATAACAGGCCAGGTAAGACGCCGTACAGGTAAGTAAGGTGTGTTTCCTTTTATAGCAGACAAGGTAAGACACCGTACAGGTGAGTAAGGTGTGTTACCTTGACTACAGACTAGGTAAGACACCTTACAGGTGAGCAACGTGTATTTCCTTTCATTACAGACCAGGTAAGACACCGTACAGGTGAGTAACGTGTATTTCCTTTGATTACAGACCAGGTAAGACACCGTACAGGTGAGTAAGGTGTGTTTCCTTGACTACAGACTAGGTAAGACACCGTACAGGTGAGTAACGTGCATTTCCTTTCATGACAGACCAGGTAAGACACCGTACAGGTGAGTAAGGTGTGTTTCCTTTTATAACAGACTAGGTAAGACACCGTACAGGTAAGTAACGTGTATTTCCTTTCAGTACAGACCAGGTAAGACACCGCAGAGGTGAGTAAGGTGTGTTTCCTTTTATAACAGACTAGGTAAGACACCGTACAGGTG
>NC_049985.1:16717582-16718959 GCF_000003815.2 Branchiostoma floridae | reverse complement strand
TACAGACTAGGTAAGACACCGTACAGGTGAGTAAGGTGTGTTACCTTGACTACAGACTAGGTAAGACACCTTACAGGTGAGCAACGTGTATTTCCTTTCATTACAGACCAGGTAAGACACCGTACAGGTGAGTAACGTGTATTTCCTTTGATTACAGACCAGGTAAGACACCGTACAGGTGAGTAAGGTGTGTTTCCTTGACTACAGACTAGGTAAGACACCGTACAGGTGAGTAACGTGCATTTCCTTTCATGACAGACCAGGTAAGACACCGTACAGGTGAGTAAGGTGTGTTTCCTTTTATAACAGACTAGGTAAGACACCGTACAGGTAAGTAACGTGTATTTCCTTTCAGTACAGACCAGGTAAGACACCGCAGAGGTGAGTAAGGTGTGTTTCCTTTTATAACAGACTAGGTAAGACACCGTACATGTAAGTAACGTGTATTTCCTTTCAGTACAGACCAGGTAAGACACCGTACAGGTGAGTAAGGTGTGTTTCCTTGACTACAGACTAGGTAAGACACCGTACAGGTGAGTAACGTGTATTTCCCTGATTACAGACCAGGTAAGACACCATACAGGTGAGTAACGTGTATTTCCTTTGATAACAGGCCAGGTAAGACACCATACAGGTAAGTAAGGTGTGTTTCTTTTTATAACAGACCAGGTATGACACCGTGCATGTGAGTAACGTGTATTTCCTTTTATTACAGACCAGGTAAGACACCATACAGGTGAGTAACGTGTATTTCCTTTCATTACAGACCAGGTAAGACACCGCACAGGTGAGTAAGGTGTGTTTCCTTTGTCTATAGACCAGATAGGGTATTACACAGGTGAGTAAGGCGTCTTTCCTTTGCCTATATACCATATAGGCCATTATACAGGTGAGTAAGGCGTCTTTCCTTTGCCTATAGACCAGATAGGGTATTGTGCAGGTGAGTAAAGCAACTTTCCTTTGCCTGTAGACCAGATAGGGTATTATACAGGTAAGTTAGGTGTCTTTCCTTCGCCTATATACCAGATGGGGCATTATACAGGTAAGCAAGGTGTCTTTCCCTTGCCTATATACCAGATAGGCCATTATACAGGTGAATAAGGTGTCTTTCCTTTGCCTATAGACCAGATAGGCCATTAAACAGGTGAGTAAGGTGTCTTTCCTTTGCCTATAGACCAGATAGGCTCTTATACAGGTAAGTAAGATGTCTTTACTTTGCCTATAGACCAGACGGGGTATTATACAGGTGAGTAAAGCAACTTTCCTTTGCCTATATACTACCATATAGGCCATTATACAGGTGAGGAAAGCGTCTTTCCTTTGCCTATAGACCAGATAGGTATACACAGGTGAGTAAGCAACTACTTACCTGTGTAA
>NC_049985.1:16696829-16717144 GCF_000003815.2 Branchiostoma floridae | reverse complement strand
CCTTACTCACCTGTACGGTGTCTTACCTGGTCTGCAATCAAAGGAAACACACGTTACTCACCTGTACGGTGTCTTACCTGGTCTGTTATAAAAGGAAACACACCTTACTTACCTGTATGGTGTCTTACCTGGTCTGTAGTCAAGGAAACACACCTTACTCACCTGTACGGTGTCTTACCTGGTCTGTAATCAAAGGAAATACACGTTACTCACCTGTACGGTGTCTTACCTGGTCTGTAATGAAAGGAAATACACGTTGCTCACCTGTAAGGTGTCTTACCTAGTCTGTAGTCAAGGAAACACACCTTACTCACCTGTACGGTGTCTTACCTGGTCTGCTATAAAAGGAAACACACCTTACCTACCTGTACGGCGTCTTACCTGGCCTGTTATAAAAGGAAACACACCTTACTTACCTGTATTGTTGTCATTCATTAAGAAGAGAAAAAAACAATTTGTTTGTAAATGTTAATAAAGGTACATTTTACAATTGAAATTTTCTACGTCATAACTAAATGTTATAAAACATTTCCTTTCTGTACTCAGAAGGGGAGCCCGCTTGTGCCATGTTCCAACATTTTATTAGGCTATTGATAGCATGTGGTCACATTTTACTGCACATAAATAATGCAATTAATATTGTTTATGTGTCAACTTCTTCCAATACTTTAAAAATATTTAGGAAGTGAAACGAAATACACTTTTGTATTTGAAATAAGTTTGTACACACTGTAACAGATACTCATCTAATCAAATCCTCATTGTAACAATGTTTCTGTGATAAATAAAGATAAGAAAAGTCCAGTTTGGTGAAGAGTTATTATTATAATGTAAATAGTATTGTTAATAATAAATAGCTATGTTTTTCTAGTATTGGTTACCTGCCCCTATTCAGGTTTATAACACTAATGTGTCTGAGCCTTTTGTACATTAATTGGGCACTGAGGTGAATCAATATCCAAATTTGCACTAAGTTCCTCAAACCTGGGTAATAATAGCACAGAAAAAATGACCACATTGTAAATATTAGTCAGATGATAGCACTATGAAATGAAAATCTTGTTCAGAATTCACTCTAAAATGGTTGTATGAGAAGCTATGCTACAACAGTCCCTCCCGCGATACTTATAGAACAGTCCCGCAAGGAGGTCACATGACTAGTGCCCGCCATTTTGAATTGCTATAGTTAAAGTATGGTAGTATCGTCGCCGTACATTTTGACCAAAAACAGGGACTTAAAATGCTTGTAAAGCACGGAAACTCCGTACACATCAATGGGACACCATCTTGAACATGTTTGTGGCGGTAGGTTTAGGTGTCATTGCGCGACGGTCGATATTTTTGTGGATATAGTGGGCATTCGCTAAAAAGACATTTTGCTGGGCGTTCGCTAAAAAGACCATCGAGAATCGAAAACTTTGATTTATGTCACTTCGGGTCAATGGATTGACTTGAGACTCAGGATTAATACATGGGAGCACAACGTGGACATATTCCAAGCAAAAAAATGTGATTCGTGCAGCGCGGACTTCTCTAGAGTGGGCGTTTGTGGGCATTCGCTAAAAAGACCATGCGTTGTTGTGCTTGCTATAGACAGAATCCAATTTTGGTGCGTCCGGCCTTTATTCTTGCTGGCTCGGTCGGATTCTTCCTCTCCCTGCCTTTCCAACACTCCTACCTGCGTGGACGGGCGGTTCGACAACTTCATAAACCCCGGGCGAATTTGGCTTGCTGCGGATCAGCCAGCTCGTTGCTTTCCACGCCCATATGCCCCGGGCACCATTCGATTTGAATCCTTGACCCCGACGTGACCTTCAGGTGAGGTTTTCCTGAGGATACATCGTATGTTGCACTGTACTTTGCAGCTAAAGCTAAGGGCACAACCCGCCGTACGTGCAATTTGTCCGTACGTTTTATTGGGAGGCCACGTCCGCCACGTATTTCTGAAAGCGTTCAGGCGTACGCACGTACGGGGGGCGAATCCGTAGCCCGATGGCACACAAAGTTTTGCCTGCACGTTAAGTTCTACGACGTGTCTGCGTATTCCCAAATCCCTCGGATTCCAAACAAGTTCGTACGGAGGCGGTACTTACCACTTACGGATCCCAAAAAAATACCGACGTTTTGGCACGTAGACAGCACGTATTTCCATGCACGTCGGGTTGTGCCCTTAGCTTTATGGTTAGTGTTTCTGGTTGGGCTGTGAGTGTTGTTGAGAAATCTAAGTTACTTTTTCTTGTTCACATTTATAGGGAACACCAAACCAATTGGGGAGGTGTGAAGAGGCAGGCATCACACATGATGTTCTCCTCAACGGATGGCGTACAGGCCAAGAATGGTGTCCCCTGAAAGTGAAGGAGGTGGCCGAAATCAATGCGTACGGTACGCAGAATTTTAAAGGGAATTGTGTTAGTAATTTTATCAAACGCAGCTTGATTTGCAAAAACTCTAACATCTAGAAGAATGAGTATAGAATTTCAATAAAAGACCACTTAACCAAAGTATCAACAAACGTACCAAGACATTCTCAAGTGCTATATTACTATGAATGTGCTAGTTAAACACACAGAAGGGACCATCCAACCTTCTTGAGTATTTACAGACTGAACAAGTAGCTAGTGTTCTATACAAAACATATTGAACATGAATTTCACTTTATATTGGAATGTTCTAGATATGCTGTTTTAAGTAATGAGGTATTCACATTTCTGTAATCAAGTACGAAAGATTTCAAGGGACTCGGTGCTACAGACAGATTTGTATATATCTTTATGTCACTTCTGTAGAACTCCCATAATGCAAAAATAGGCAAATATACAAAGGACTGATTTTTCATTAGGACGAATATCGAAACTAATGATTAGCCCACTCCATATACTAATAGAATTATTGTTAGCCCTTATTGTTATGTATACTAGTATTAGGAAGCTTAAAAGCTCTATTCTATACCTTTATTTTGCACTTTATGTAATAGTTGTTGCTATACATTGTACCACGTACAATTTAGTCACGCAATAAAGTTCTTCATATATTATCCTGCCGATATATAATAAGTAAATGACTCATTTTGTCGACAAGAAGTGTACAGGAGGGCTTCAGAATTTCTGCAAGCTCTGATACACAGCTGGCTGCAGTTCTTGATAATGTCCGCAAGATGGCGCCGGTGGGATGTTCTCGTAGACATTACTTGTACGAGGCTGGTGCGAGCTTGGTGAAGATTCCACCGGGACGTTGTAGTAGACGACACTGTCGTTGTCAGCCTCTTGCAAGGTAACCATGGAAGGTAAAGTGTCCACATACTCACCATCGTCAGACAGAAGTGCCCCTACACAATATACACGTAAAAAACTATCAAATCACTAAACCAAGGAGGACATCGGAATTGAAGCAGACTGACCACAAAATTCAATACAATTTGCGTTTCCTACCTACCTTGGATGTCATTGCAGGGTGTCCCTGTACTCTCTTGCTCGGTAGCTTGGTCAGTATCACTGGATCGTTGTCTGTGCAAGTAAATAGGAAGCGTCATATTGTTATCATGCCTACATATGTTCTATATTTCAATTTCTGCACATCGTGTTAGGGTACGAAAATATTGTTTCTACTAAGAAAGACACTGGCGGAGAGCTCCCTTACTATTTCCGACATCAAGTCCGCCATTGAGAGCGCACTACAGCCTATCAAGATTGAACTGCAGCAGGTGGCTAAATCGAGTGAATTGAAGGAACTGCGTGAAGAACTTGACAAGATTCTCAATCGTCAAGACGAGTTAGAAGATCGCTTGTCACGCGTAGAAGATAAGATTCACGACTTGGAAAAGACCCCCCTCCCACCCGCACGCGACGTGAGTAACGCTATTAACTCTTTGGAACAATATACACGGAGAAATAGTTTGCGTATCAGAGGAATTCCAGAGGAGGCTGGTGAAAGAAGTGAACATTGTATTCAGAAAGTCTTGAATTTCTGTCGTGTTAAACTGGGTATTGAAATCCTGCAACAGTGTATTGACCGCGCACACCGTGTTGGCGTAAAGACTGGAAACAACTCATCACGGATCATGCTTGTGAAGTTTATTTCATACCAAGATCGCAACAAAGTGTTCCGTGCCAGGACTAAACTAAAGGGGAAACGTGACGACGAGGGAAAACCATTGCTCGTTTCTGCTGACCTGACGCGTGAGAACATGACAACCTTTTCGGCAGCTTTATCGGCAAAGAGGAAGAATCTCCTGAAAGACGTCTGGGTCGACGCCAACTGCCGAATCATCATTAAGCTATCAGACGATACTACCAAGAACGTTGAATGTGTAGATGATTTACCCACAGGCTAGGTGGATAACTGGACTTGATGACCAGGTTAATCTATTCTGGACTGAGTATTTAACGTTATGTACAGTGGCCATCTGCATGCCTTCTGCGAGACATTTTCGACCCGTTGTGATGTTAATGTATATGGATGATAAAGGCAGGTGCCAGATTCCCAAGTCGATCGTTTCTGTTTTCCTTGGGATTCACAGAGGATCTGCCTTTTTTATACACCCAAGTTTTTTGAGGAATAAAGAAACAATCTTGAATACAGCGTTCGATGGTACTCTTGTAATTGTGGAATTTTCTTAAGACTAGCTTAGGGAGGCGCAACACTCTGTATTCGAATGGGTGAAAAAGAAAATGATCTTGGATTCTCAGTTGTATACCATTATGTATATTCTTTTGTTATACAGGGTAGCTGATACCCTGTCTGTCTGTCTGTTTATTTTTTGGTGTTATTATGAAGACCTCCCTTTTGTAGTATTCATGGCCACCCTTAATAAGTTTTATGTTACGGTTATTTCTCTTTTGACCTATACTGATTTAAATCCTACTAATGTTCCAGCTATCAGTAAATCAACTCAAGCCGATATGTATCATCTCTTACATGGCTTTTGTTTGATTCATATTGATTTTATATCATCTACTATAGCTACCAACTCTAAGCTAACACAAGTATGTCTCATGATTTTGTTGTTACTTGCTTGATTATTACTGAATTGGTTCCTGTTATTTTGGCAACCGCTGTTGAACTGAACATTAATTTATGTTGGCACTTTATTGTTTCTACTTAATTGATATTGATATTGAGTTCATTTCTGTTATCAAGCTAACTCCATTTCTGGTTCGTGACGTTACCCCTTATTTTGTTCACATTGAGTTCATAGCGGTTGCTATGGTAACCATGACTGAGCTAACACCAGTTATGATTTTTGTTCATATTGCCTCTTATTGCACGATTTATGGTTACAAATTTATGATTTTGCAATTGAGTTCACTTGAATCATTGTATGAATTGTTCTGTTATTTTGTTACTGTAATCTTTATTCTGATTCATTTTCACTGCTTTACATTTTTATGTTTATGTTTGATGGTTCCCCAAGTTTATTTTACTTATAGTTATGTACCGGCAGTATCACCTGAGAGAATCCTGTGCTCCGATGACCTGACCCAGCTTTCCTCTCCGAGAAGTTTTAACTCCCAGAGAATATCATCAATATGTCTAAGGTAGAGTGTCGGATTTCTAGTTACAATTGTAACGGGCTGGGGGATTTTCACAAGCGAATGGGACTTTTTACCTGGTTAAGTGACAAACCTTACCACTTATATTGTATACAAGAAACACACACAACTGTAAGAGATGAAAAAAGATGGCAGAACGAATGGGGTGGACAAATATATTTCTCCCATGGTACTTCAAATCAAAGAGGGGTAGCTATTTTGATAAAGAGTAGCGCCAGCGTTCAGGTTCATCAGGTTAAAACTGATGAAAGTGGACGGTGGATTGTGTTAGACATCGAGGTAGACAATTTACATTTTTGTCTTGTGAACTTATATGCTCCAAATGATGACTGTCCGTCCTTTTTTAAGGAATTAGAAGAAGCTATAGATACATTTGAGATTAGTAATGAACATTTAGTTGTGGTGGGAGATTTTAATACAGTGCAGAATTCAGCCATGGATAGATCAGGTGCTCGACTTCGAAATTATCACCCTAACGCACTAGAAGCTATTTCAGAGCTAAAGGGAAAATTTGACTTGTATGATGTGTGGCGTTTTAGAAACCCTAATGTTGTTCGGTATACATGGCGCCGGGGGCTCTACGCTAGTAGGCTAGATTATTTTCTGATATCCTTTTCACTATTAAACAGAGTTACTAAGTGTTCTATTGCAGACAAATTTAGATCTGATCACAATTTAATCACCTTGTCTTTTGTTACGGCGGATTTCCCACGAGGGCCTGGCTACTGGCAATTTAATCAATCCCTTCTTGATGACAAACTTTTTCTTGTACAGACCAAACAAATTATGTCAGAATTTTTTAAAAATAACGTCAACACCGCAAATCCTCAAATTGTCTGGGATACGGCAAAGTGCTTTTTTCGTGGTCACTGTATTAAATTTAGTAGCTGGAGAAAAAAACAATACCTGATGAAAGAAAAAGAACTGATTGACGAAATTAATATGTTGCAGAGTCAAATTGATAGTGTCGCCTCTCCCCCACCCGCCCAACTAGATGAATTAATTTATAAACAAAAGTTATTAGAATCGTTGTATAATGAACGTCTTAATGGTATCTTGTTAAGGTCAAAATCACGTTGGATGGAGCTGGGGGAAAGGTGCACTAAATATTTTATAAATCTAATTCACCGTAATTATACAAGAAAAAATATACAACGACTCAAAAGGCCCTCGGGGGAGGTAACTTCTAACCCAAAAGACATTCTTTCTGATCAGGTTAATTTTTATTCTGAACTGTACTCTTTTGAAGATATTCCAATGCCTCTTTCTGATGTAAATTGTGATGGTTTTTTCCCCGAGGACTATGGTAAACGTTTATCAGATGAGCAACAGCAACTTTGTGAAGGTCTAATAACCGAAGAAGAATTGAAAAATGCAATACATTCATTTCAGGCTGGGAAATCACCAGGGATTGATGGTATACCTATAGAAGTCTATAAGATTTTTTTTGATGTCTTTAAAAAACCAATGTTAACATGTTTTAATTATTCATTTGGTAATGGATGTCTCTCAGAAACTCAAAGAAAAGGACTTATTTCATTGCTACTCAAAAAAGACAGTAAAGGTATAGACAAGGACCCAACTGCCATGGGGAATTGGCGCCCCCTTACCCTTTTAGGTTGTGACACAAGAATACTTTCCAAATGCATATCTTTGAGAATTAAACATGTAATTACGGACATAATTGAACAGGATCAGACAGGGTTTATTAAGGATAGGTATATAGGCGACAATATTAGAAGACTAATAGACACAATAGAACATTACGATCAAGAGAGTAAACCTGGGTTAATATTTGTAGCTGATTTTAAAAAAGCATTTGACACGTTAAGGTGGGATTTCATGTTTAAAGCTTTAGAATTCTTCAACTTTGGTCCACAGCTAATTACATGGGTAAAGGTCTTATATGAAAAAACAACGAGTTGCGTCATAAACAGCGGTTATATTTCAGACCCCTTCATATTAAGTCGCGGAGTTCGCCAAGGATGTCCATTGTCCCCATATCTTTTTCTCATGGCGGTTGAGATTCTTGCTATTAAGATTAGGTCTAATCCTTCTATTCGGGGTTTAAAGATATATGAAAAGATTACAAAGATATCGCAGTACGCCGACGATTCAAATTTTCCATTCGAACCAAAGCTAGAGTCATTTTATGCCTTGTTGTCTGATTTAGAGCGTTTTTCCAATATCTCAGGTCTTTCTTTGAATGTAGATAAATGCAAAATATTACGATTAGGTCCCTTAAAAGCCACGAATTTTCGTTTGCCCACTCATCTACCGATACAGTGGGTTGACGGGGATGTTGACCTACTAGGTATCAATATTCCCGTTGATTTAAATTTAATTACAAGCGTTAATTTCGAACCCAGATTGGAGAGATTAGATAGACTATTGCGACCTATGAAGAATAAATATCTATCCCTGTATGGTAAAATTGTTATTATTAACACCTTGGTGGTTCCCCAATTTACAAATCTATTTCAAGTCTTACCATCCCCTAACGATTCCTTTTTCAAAGTATATGAAAAGAAGATATTTTCTTTTATTTGGGACAACGGTCCTGAACGAGTTGCACGGAGGGTTTTATACAATACATCGGAAAATGGAGGACTAAATTTAAAAAACTTACGCGCATTCAACACTTCTATAAAAGCTTCATGGGTACCCAAACTTTATTCTCATCCCGAATGGTTTTCCTCCTGGGTAACAGTCTTCCATCCTCAACTTAGTCATAGTTTATTTCCTTTTTACCAGCTGTCCTCGGTGATAAACCTTTGTTTAAAAGGATTTTTTTCTGAAGTTTTTATGGCCTGGTTTCAATTTCAGCACGTAGAGCCCACGTGCCGGCAAATATACGACAACAAGTAATTTGTTTAAACTCTAATATTATCATTGATGGTAAAACTGTTTGTTTGATAGCTTTTATGAATAGGAATATATATTTCATAAATGACTTGCTGTCCCCGGACGGCAATTTTATGTCTTATGATGAATTCAGTACAAATTTCCCAAATGCTTGTGACCAACATAAATATCTACAACTTATTTCAGCTATTCCCGGTAAATGGAAAAAAATACTTAGTACTGAGAAGCGTAAAGACCTTGTGTGCCTGCCCTTTCAAAAAAATTATAAATGGTTACGAAATATAAAAATCAATAAAAGCATGTATATCTACTTTCTTACGTCCATGAACGAGGTCAGCCTTGCACACAATACTAGACTTTCTTGGTTCTATTATTTTGACAAACCTATACCATGGCGAGAAGTATTTACAAATTTATACAGATGTACTATTGATCCTAGTGCTAGATACTTTCAATACCGTTTAATTAATAAATTTTTACCTTGTAACAAAATTCTACATATATGGAAATTAATAGACTCTAACTCCTGTTCTTTCTGTCACGATGATGTAGAGTCCTATACTCATGTTTTCTGGGAGTGTCCGCATGTTGTATCCTTTTGGAATGATGTACAAAGTTGGTTACGAGTGGAAACTTCTATAGATTTTGACCTAAACGCCTTTATTATCATATTTGGAGATACATGTAACGATGCGCCCCCACTGAAAAATTTGATTATTTTGTTAGGTAAAGTTTTTATTTTCCGGTGTAGACGCTTTAAAATGATAAACTTCCAGGCCTTTAAAAAACTGATATATACTTTTGAAAAAACTGAACGTCTTATTGCATCTCGGAGAGGGAAGCTGGAGAAGCATCGGGGTAAGTGGGGAACCTTGTGTTTTTGATTTGAATTTAAAAAGGTAGAAATAATTACGAACTAATATAAATACGATACGAGAATGATATTTGATTAATATGTTACAATAACACGATAAAACGATGTACAATGATCTAATATCATGTTAATATGGTCTTATGATATAATGTGTTACAATGTGATGATAAAATTATATTAAGTAATGCTTTGATAGCGAAAATGAATAACGAGAATAATGACATAATGATATTTATATGATGTGATCTGTGATAATGTATACAATGTGGCTGTTAGACATTTAGCTTTATATTCAAAGGGAGGCTCTTCTTTGTTCTGTGTGTAAATAATTGAAAATACAATAAATAAATAATAAAAAAAAAAAGTGAAAAAAAGAAAAAGAAAGACACTTTGTTACAATTTCAAGTTGTATGGGATACTCATACGCTCTCTAAGCTTAAAAGACTATTGGAAATTTACTGCAGCCGATGTCAAAACAAAACACCCTTACTAACCTTTTAACAAAGAAGATGGAGACAGTGACGGTAATGATGAAAATGACGACCCCGGCAGCTACTGCTCCACCTATTACGGCGTCTATGTCGGAAGAGATGCATGCTGTTCATATCCAAGTCATGTTGGTATTATAATAATACTTTCTGGTAAAGTTAGATTTACAAATCTACATGTCGATAGTTCTGATAAGAATATTGTCTTGCCGAAATTAATGTTTATATCAGTATGCAGTTAATTTCTCCTTACCTTTGATGTGAGACGATACGGTAGTGGATAGATCAGTCGGTTCTGTTGTGGCTTAGAAAATACACAAAAAAAGTTCATTTGTAAAACCCTCAATCTTGTTCTCTTTGGACGTTTTTTTGTAGTAGTGAGCGATGTATTGTCAGAGTGTATTCAATATTGCAATATGGCAACGTTTCTGTGCTATTTCATCCTGGAAAGGGTACTTTGAAAAACAAAACACCGAAAATCAGTCTACGTAATGTTCTGGGAGCACGACATTAGAGGCTGACCATCGGATTGGGATATTTTCTTTTTTGGAGCGAGCCTGATGATATAGTGTCCTATGCAGTCTGACTCTTATGGATAGGTCTTACTGTGGTATATACTAGGTATCTCTAATAGTACTTTCTTACCTCCATTGAGATCACAGCCAAGCAGCTCTATCCGCATCGTGATGCACCGTTGATAACCACACCTGTTCCATGTCCGTGGGTTGACCCTGATGTACCTCGCGATGATAGGTGGGTCCAACGTGTTGTCTTGGATGTTGAATGAGTCATTATTTCCTATGAAAACCTAAACAAAGAGATGAACTTGAATGTAGTTTTCGCAAATGACCCCAAATCTACTCCACTTATTTTCTGTGCCAAGAACTATCTACCTCCCAAAATAATGGCTATAGCATGTCCAGATTGCAAAATATCAACATTCGACGATCCGCTTCAGTGCCGTTGATATCCGCTAGGAGAGACATTATCGAAACCTTCTTTTTTCCTAAACCATACCAACCAATCACGTATCGTAGGCATCCATCCACTGCATCTCGAGTTAAAAAGGAAATACACAAAGCCACAAGTACATATAAAAATACAAATAAATGACACCTTCTAGGTTAATTTTAAGACGAATTTACAAGAAAAGAAAAGAGAGTAAGGGAAAACGACACGTTTCTCGTCTTCACCATACCTTTGCTTCATGTGCGCCTTCGGTGAATACTGTCCAGTTTGTTCCATCATCAGAATATGACACCGTAAATGATGTCACGAACCGTGCCGTATCTGTTCGGCGCCCCTGTGTCTGGATTCCGGATACCATGGCTCTGTTCTGCAGATCAACCTGTAACCATTGGTTCTGATTGATGACGTCAGCTCGCCATTCACTGTTCCCATTCAGACGTGGATTTCGGTATGCGTTAAATGAAGACGATGCAGATATCTGACTGTCTCGGATGGCCCCTGACTCCATTCCGAGCGGAGAGGAACAATCTAGGATGAACGTATAGATACGGCATTGGATAAATACGCTTTAAGGGTCAGTGTGCACTGAAAATAGCGCGCTGTGCGGATATGTACTGAAGTGCAAGGGCACAATGTTTGTGACTCCAGTGTGTCTATTTGTTTGTTTATTTGTATTGGTTTATGTTTGCAATATGAAATAGAGATATGGTTGAAAGGTCACAATCTTCGCAACCAACCTCTGCTTGGAGAGTAGGATGACTAGGCATATTTCAAATGTAACGTATACCTAACATCCTGTTACAAGAGAAACCAGGCGATAACACAGACGATAACGCAACATTGGTGACAGACTAAAAATAGTTAAGAACGGAAATGAGCAAAAGTGACTCAGAGGTCAAATAAAGTTCCGATACTGCATCTTCTGCCCTAAACAACGAAAACAAAACTACGTCATTATATATTGTGATAACAGCGCAATGGACCGGTTACGTCTGGTGTAAGAATACATCACGGTGATAAACACACTGCAGGGGCCCAAGGTTGACCTTGACTTTCGTGTTTCTGATACCTACCCACATACCACTACACACTGCATCATTAGAATATAGGATGTAGGAGAATTCTTTTATACAAACAATTTGTACTCACTTTTCTGAAGTAGGAGGGCAAACTACGAATTACGTAAGATAATAACGTTATAGCTTTACTATGAATTCATTATCATGCTCGTCACAAATTACAGGAACTTTAAAAGGTCTGCCTTCGCCTTACGGAAACGAGCATGCACAGGCCTTCTTAGATTTCCTCGCGGAAAATCCGACGAAAAAAGGTTCTGCTGCAGTACCAGGGCTATGCACTAGGGGGCCCAAAATTGAGCTTGACCTTTGTCTTTCAAACAACTACCCACATGCCAAATATCATCGCAATTCATCAAGAGGTTCTAGAGTTATGCTAACTCCAAAAATCCGGAAACACAAACACACAAAAAGACACACACACACACACACACACACACACACACACACACACACACACACACACACAGAGGGAGAGAGACACACACACAAAACAATATCTCCATTTTCGCGACAGTGCCCTAAGGTAACAAGTTTACCTGATGATCCAACTCCTAAGAAAAGGCCAGCTTTCAGCAGGATTTGCAGGATGATAGTCAACAGTGGTCTCATGGCGGATCGCTTCACCTTCAGTGTGCTTTGCCGAGATTGTCGTCTTCCTCGAAATGAGGAAGTACTGGGGCTAATGATTTTCACAAGATGTCCGAGAAAACTCAAAGGATGTGACGTCATGGATGGAATCTCCTATTCGCTACAGGGGGAGCTTACGCGCTACCCTGATTAATAAAAGGGACCCCAGAAATTGATAATCGTATCACGAGTGGTAACATTGCATTCCATGCATTGAATACTTGCATTGAAAATCAATGCCCAACTTGGTTTATTCCAAATAGCAAAACAATTGACCTTTGTGCATTGTGACAGCATTAGACAAATTCATAATCGAAAAGGAAATGTTTCCTAAATGTAAACAAACTTCTTTTAAAACGAACGCAAAGTAATATTTATTAAGGGTTAATGAACCGCCCCGAGGTGTATATGGTGCCATAAAGCCTGGTCCTTTATTTGCTGTAACCACCAAATAAAACTACCGAGTGAGCGAATTCTAAATAAGATTTCCTTTGTCACGTTGAGTACTTTGTTTGAGCATTGCTAAAATTTTCACCAAATGCAAAAGGTGGCCTACTTTCAGGGACAACCACGTGACTTATTTTCACGATCCAAAACTCTACAAGCATTCATGTATGTTAGATATACAAATTATCTATACTGGGTATAAATATCAAGCCAACAAAATTACCAGAGCGGCACTTATAACGTTACAAAGTTGTACCAAAAGTTAAATTTTTAGAAGCTTGAAACATTGTATTGTTTTGATGCTGCCCAAGCGCTAAAATTAATCTCATTGAACATTTCATAACCATTTTTAAAAAGCCAATAAAGATATTCAGATCTTGTTTTGTTTTGACGATACGTTCAATGGTGTCACAGTACCAATGCCATTAAAAGTATGCTGATTTCCGTGTTTTTGAGATGCGGAAATTGGGGACAATGGCCAGAAAACTTGTTTTGCCCGTTACCATGGCAAAAAGAGTTTTGATTTGAAAGAAAGCTATTTTGATGGGTTGTGGACCAAGTACTATCACTGTGCAAAATATGAGCCAAATAGATTTGTTTACCCCTGCCACCATTGACCCTTACAGACATTTGCTCTTTGAGAGAATAACTCTCTCAACCTCCTTGCTGGTACTAGTACTGTTTCAAGAGCCAAAGGCTTTCCACACATAACACTGTTCGGTCACAAGTTGCGCAGAAAGCACCATTATGTTCGATTAATGTCTACGTCTTTTCTTTTATCCCAGTGAGTAGCAAGAACAACACATACCTTGTGACGATAATCATAAATTCACAAGAAAAAAGGCTTATTCATATTCTTGAGAAGCATAGAAGTCATATATAAGAAGCGAATTAATAAGGGCGTACCTGATTAGTCTAGTAAAGAAAAAGTGTAAACAACTTTGCTTGTCTGCATTTGGAACTCGTTCTGTATCTAGTTAAAGTTTCATTGCAGTTTCGAGGAAAGAGGCCGTTTGGTGGACGTCGTAAGTTCCGTTGTTTTGGTCTCTCCGTGACCGGACAGCCGAAAGTACAATGGAAGACAACAATCATCGTTCTGTTGACGGCTGTCATGATTTCACCGACCCCTCAAACAGTAACAACACTGAACCTGGTCAACTGAGTCATGGTGAAGCACATCCCGACCTCTATGGAGCTGAGAACTTTAACAGAGAGTCAAGTGTCACTTATCAACCAAGTCAAGAGATTTCTGAAACACGTCCTGTCCTGTACGGACTAGAAGCAGACCATCAGGAGTCCAGCTGTGAGGGTTACGGCGCTGCAGGCACCGGCGGCTGTTTTCAATCCGCTAGGCAGGTGGTAGATGTTGTTGAATGTGAGGACTCTGCATGTCCCGGTCTTCAAAACGTTAACGACACACTGACGCCCTCATTATGCCCAGAAGTCGATACAGGTAAGTCCATGTTCATGTCAAAATATCTTGATGCCTAACGGCGCGGTCACAAAGGTCGTGCGATCGTCGTAAGATCGCTAACCTCGAGCATTTTGTAGTACAAAAAAATGTACTCCTGCAAAGTTCAACTGTCTTGACTGTTTTGGATCCATGTCGGTGGTAAGTTTGGTTCTTTCACAGCCAGCTAGAAAATCCTATGGCATCAAAATCGTACGGTGATCGCACGGCCTATGTGACCGCGCCCTAACACATTGGTACGCGGTCACATATAGGTCGTGCGATTGTCGTACGATCGCTTACTTCGGGCATTTGGGCAGACAAAAATGTACTTATCAACTGTCTTTGTACATAAAATGCTGTTTTGGACCGTACCTATGTCGGTGGTTGGTCACAACCTGTTTGAAAATCCCATGGCATAAAAATCGTATAACGATCGCAGGACCTATGTGACCGCGCCCTAAGCACAAGCTGCAAACTAGATGCTAGAGTTGTTGCACTCATACTAGTTGTTATCTTATCTATGTTATCTTATCGACACGTATTCTTAAACGTGACAGAGGCTTAGCTACTATAAATGTGTATCCTCTTAACCCTCATCCGACCGTATGGGGTCATAAGACTTATTGTATGTATGTGTTTAGATCGCGGACTATAGTGCAGAATTAAGTGATAAATTCGCTATACTTTTCACAAATATTGTATCTTTTCTTTTCAACTAACATGATTATACTATCAGTATTATTGTAGCATAAAAATTACTGTTTAGAAATTGATAAGACAAAAACATTGTTAAAGTAAGGCCATGTTGATTCGATTATATGGATGACATCCTCTGGGAACTCCAAAATTGATGCGAGCGAGCGAATAAAAAAAAAGTTTGGCCAAAAAAAAAGGTGGCTTTATTATGAAATCAATGTGGCCAGGAAGGTTGAACATACGACTACAAACACATAGTATGGTATACCAACAGTTAGGTGTAGGGACCAGTACATTATACGAGTGCAAAACATTTTTTTTCGTCTTGGAAAAATAATTTAATATAAAAAAAAAAAAAGACCTGAAAAAAATAAGACGAACGGGTTTCACCAATTACAAAATGGACACGCTATGTCGGCAGGTGTTTGGAGTCTTACCGGGCCAAGAAGACAACAAAAGCGAAGTGAGTAGAGGTTATAGTCACTTGTACCAAGTTTCTACAGTCAAACTCAAAGGTACAGAGACAGTTAGCCTTTATTACATGAAGATGGGATTTTAAAATGCCAGTGGTAGTCCAATAATCCACCAAAGATATTCCTTTGTAGCAAAATTGACCAATTACCATTGTATTGTCAGTTCTCAAGTCTCAACAGACAATCAGGTCCAGGTTCAGGTCCACCTGGAAATAATCCTCTGGACCTGAACCTGGACCTATCCTGAATTTACTGGTACATGTACAAACCCCTACCAATAATACTTTTTTTTTTCTTTCTGTCCTTTCACATCTTATTCTTTGACTTTAGATTCATTTTGGCATTCTATGACATCAGTTATCTGTTTTCTGATACTTTTTTTTCAATCTACGGAATATTTGTGCTAATTTTTCAGCTGCTTTGCACAATTTACTGTGTGGTCCAAAACTTCTTTTTTTTTGGAAATGGCCGAAAATTGGTGCGAGCGAGGATGTCATCCATATAATCAAATCAACATGGCCTAAGTGGAATATGGTAGATTTTTAGGGCAAAAGGTGGTTTCTCCTTATTTCCTGCATAAATTATGATGATGAGTAATAATTACTGACACCAAAACTTGTCAAACTATTTTTCATAGACTGTTGAAACAGTAAATACATAGAAATGACAATAAGTCAGCAGAAATCTGTCTATGAGCAAAACAAAATGGAGCCAAAAATGACCTCATACGGTCAGATTCGTCGTAAAAATGTATCGGTCGGATGAGGGTTAAACACCAGTATCCGAGTGGACCCGAGACGAGTAAATCGCCTTTCCTAGGGGCAAAATATTTGTACTTCTGGGGATTCAAACCCAGCACCTCTAGTTTTCAATAAGACATAAGTCAAAATCCCAAACGTCAGGGTCAGAAGCTATAGTCTACAGCTCACATTTGTTTGTTTTATTAGGATCTCTATTTAATAGGGATAACACATCACAAATGGAGATCCTAATAAAACAAACAAACAAACAAACAAACAAACAAACAAACAAACAAACATAACTCTCGGTCTCACAATGTCTCATTTTTTGGATGAATACTGCTGATTTTGCCTTTGGAAATAAGTACCTTCGTGAACGTTACTTTTCATGAATGAATTAATTAATGGTTTATTCAACACTTTATCAACCAGCTACATAGCAGCCGAGGGCTGAATTGAAAACCTTTGAATACACAACATAGCATTAACATAACTAAAATTTATAACGTTATACAGACGTTTGCTAACTCTATCACACTTCTAACAGATGTTAAAGAAACGTGATACAGATGACTATTATAATGGAAGAGCCTAGAATTATTAATCACAGGACTAGTCGAATGGCTCCTTCGCCAGATCAGAATATATTTTTAAAGCTAGATATAGATAGTGAAGTGCTAATTATGAAATCATAAATCAATCTGCGTAATTAATGAGGATAATCTACATTTCCATTGTTTTCCATTATAGGACACAAATACATGCAAAATATGTATTCTATGGCAGGTGAAACATTAACAGAAACCATTCATGCAAATGAGTTCCTAATTTGCATAAAATTCAATTGTCAATTGTGTTATAATTCTTGCAACTGTCAGATGATTGGACTGTCAACATTTTAACCTGTTTAAGTTACTTAAAGGGGTATATAACCAAGCATAGATTATGTAGATGTGGAAGTCATTTGCATAATCATAATATTTCATGAGGTCTCCGAACTCTTGTTACAGTTTTTATCACAGGCGGTTCTATCATTGCTTTATCAAAGCATGTTTTTTTTTCTTTATTGAAATATATGTAAAAATACAAATAAACGGACGAGTACAAAGTGACGGCGGACTCAAGTTACATTCAACTTATATTAACGCCGCCACTTATACAAGAATTGAATATAATAAATTTTACAGGACAATAATAAATAGATAATTACATAAGTATGAACAGTGAGCGTGAGTCGATCTCCCTTACTGGAGTAGAAAACTAAAACAAAGAATTATACTTGAATCTAAAAACGGTTTGTTGTTGCAATGTACATATGTGTTGCTTCTATAATTCTGCAATTGACATTGAAGGAGCAGAAAGAACTACCTTGTAAGATCAACATTTCTTTGGCATTATTTGCAAGACTGTGGAAATCAAGTATATGTACAAGTAACCCAGAGAGTTTGCCGATGAGAACTGAGCGCTGGTAATTATAGGTAGGGCAGTGCAAAAGGTAGTGTGAAATCGTTTCGTATGGACACCCGCAGCTGCAGGCTGGGCTTGACACAAGACCCCGCGTGAAAAGACTATAATTCAAGCTGCAGGTGCCCATACGAAGTCGTGAAATGAGAATGCAAGAGTGTCGAGACCCGAAGCTAAAATGGCTGAATTTGGGAGGGCGTATCGTTTTAAAAAGATGTTCTCGAAATTTCGAGAAATCGAGTGTACGAAGAGTTAAGTCCAAGTTGTTCCAAGCAGTGATGGAATAAGGAGTAAAGGACTTTCCAAAGCGGTCAGTCGAAAATCTAATAGGTCTCAAGTTTCTGCTGTTTCTCAAATCATAATTACATATCACCGTAATTGCATAAGGAAGTAAAGTGGTAAGGTATTCACGAGTCAGTCCGTTAACAATATTGTAAAATAGTAATAGGCGGTGAATATGACGCCTGTCGGACAATGACTCCCAGCCGAGTTCTTTACGAGTGGCAGAATATGATGACCCTTTATTGCACCGGTCACAATGAGGGAACAGTGATACTGAATTCTTTCGACGAGATTTGATTCCTCAATTGTGCACCCGTGCCAAACAATGTCAGCATATTCTAACAAAGAACGTATAAAGGACTTGTATATTTTTTCTAGAACCTGACGGGATAATTTGAATTTTAAAACACTAAATAATTGGACACTTTTAGAGGCTTTGGTGACAATGCTTTCAATGTGTTGATGCCAAGACATATTGGAGCTAAAAATAACTCCAATATGCTTGTGACTAGAAACTGACTTAATCATGATTTTATTAAGAAAAAGAGGGGGATGGACCGGATAAAGTCTTTTGGAGGTAAAGCACATTTCTTCAGTTTTAGCAGGGTTTAGTTCCATTAACCAATTGGTGGACCATAAATGAATCTTTTCCAAATCTGAATTAAGCGAAAGTGCGTCGTTAATTGGGTTATCAATAACTTGGAGCAGAGAGCTATCATCAGCAAATAGCATAGGCTGGGAGGCAAGTCCTTCAACAATATCGTTAATGTAAACTAAAAAAAGTAAAGGGTCCAGAACGGAACCCTGGGGGACGCCGGCAGAAATGCCGCACCAGTTAGACGACTGGCCGTCGATAACAACACGTTGAAATCGATTTTGGAGGTAACTATATAACCAATTTATAAGGGGGCCTTCGATACCATTTTTTTGTAACTTATAGACTAGGCCTGTATGCCATACTTTGTCGAAGGCCTTTGAGAAATCCAAGAAAACAGAACGAACCTCCCTCCCCGAGTCCAATGCTTCAAGAATTACATGTGTAAAGTATACCAATTGCCGAACAGTGGAATCACCACGTATAAAACCTGATTGTAATCGATAAAGAAGGCTGTTCTGTGTAAGGTGGTTGTACAAATGTTTGTAAACTATTTTCTCAAGGACCTTCGACAAGGAAGACAACAAAGAAACCGGGAAAAAGCATGTTTCTTCAGCTTCAAGCAATTTAAAGTCTTAAAAATATATTTTTGGCATACTAAAATGACTCCGCTTTTACCCGTATCAGTATAAATGTAAAGAATTGTCTGTTTGATGACATAGACCCGAGAGCACCTCCCATAGAAGATGAGGACACTACAGTTAAAAGCGCTGTTACCGACGATTGCCTGGACGATGCTGACAGCCACGTGTACGACAACGACGATGACGTCGACAACCTACGTCAGACAGGTAACGAAGGAAACTATGGACGTCAACCTTCTGCAGATGTAGACGGTACATTTAGTTTATTTAATTTATGTGCATGATAAATTCAATAGTGCTATACTTCTCATAACTAGTAAATGATTGAACTGTCAACATTTTGACCTGTTAGTTAAAGGGGTATATAAGTGTTTTATTTGCAAAATCATGCCCGAGGGCTAATTGCATATACAGTCTCAAGAACTAAGCTAATTGCATATACAGTCTCAAGAACTAAGAGAAGTAAATAGGATAATACGGATTCGGATTTAACACTTTTGTAAAATCTTAGCTTACCATTATCTAGGGACAGTTGATGAGAAAACGTTTGAACATACATACCAGTAATATATAACCAAGCATAGATTATGTAGATGTGTAAGTCATTCGCATATATCATAATATTTCATGGAAATATGAGGTCTCCGAACTCTTGTCACAGTTTTTATCGCTGGCGGTTCTATCATTGCTTTATCAAAGCATGTTTCTTCAGCTTCAAGCAATTTAAAGTCTTGAATATATTTTTGCGTACTAAAATGACTTTGTATCAGACTGAGTATGAAAGGTAAAGAATTGTCTCCCTCCGTAAATAGTTTCATCAGGTTGGTAGATCAATCGAACAAAGTCTTCTTCGTTTCACAACCTTCTTTTTATTCTTCCGTAGACGTTTCAGCGACTATCTGTCGTCTTCATCAATGCAGAATGAAACAAAACATTATCGGTGCGATGCGAACTATATCTCTGCCTCTGGCTAGCTCACATCACACCGAAAATGTTTTGTTACATTCTGCATTGATGAAGACGAATGATAGTTGCTGAATCGCCTACGAAAGAATCAAAAGAAGGTTGTG
>NC_049985.1:16680857-16695996 GCF_000003815.2 Branchiostoma floridae | reverse complement strand
TAAATTTGGCAGACTGTCCAACATATGTGCCAGGTGCCTTGCGACAAGCTGAAGAAGGTACACCCCTTTATTTGAATTCTACAAAAAATAGACTATGCCGCATAGCAATGTTTATCTTTGAAGAGGTTCATAAGTCACGTATAAGTAAGTCAATAGAATATATAAGTCTTCAATCATATCACGTAAACGGTGCTGAAGAATATATAATAAAATGTGGCTAATAATTTATCACAGTTTCAGCCAATTTTATATCCATTTCATGTATTATGTTCTTGAAATCATATAGCCATTTGATTCATGGATGGGGATTTCAGATAATACTTGTTTGAGCT
The DNA here is from genome assembly GCF_000003815.2 of Branchiostoma floridae. Taxonomy (NCBI): domain Eukaryota; kingdom Metazoa; phylum Chordata; class Leptocardii; order Amphioxiformes; family Branchiostomatidae; genus Branchiostoma; species Branchiostoma floridae. The sequence goes on along the minus strand of NC_049985.1, from coordinate 16,695,664 downwards.
ATTTCAAATAAAAGAATGTTTTAGTCATAGCAGGGAACATGTTGAAAGCAACTGTACAAAAATCTCTCTATTAAGAACAATTTTTAAACAACAATGTGATTCTTTAAAGGAACTAATTTTCCATATGATTGATTTGGGTTATTGCCTTCAGTAGCTGCTGTTGTCTGTTTCTGTATATTCTTAGATTTCGCAGCCGGGCACTGTCGGCTCAAAGTTTTGTGGTGAGCCGTCTATGTGTGGCACCGGCATTTTATAGTGCTGAAACTCTGGCAGTTTAAGGGTTAAGAGACTTTATAATCAAAACAAAATAGCAAATCATACATTTGTCATGATGCCTCATTTGATCTTTAATACAGCTAGATGTTGACCAATTTGAACTGTGCGCCATTATGCATCTATTGCAGCAGATCTAGGTGCTATCTTATCATTTTATTAGGTACGAGCTATCTCTTGCTGTTCTTTCAGATGACGTCGAGGCAGACACTAGCAATCAACCAACACGTAGGGGCTGCGAGAAGACGCTCCGCTGCTCGTGTCTGTTCCGTGCTGTCTTCGCCAACGTTGCCGTAGCATCTTTGTGCTGGGTAGTAGTTACGGTCATCATGTATCTTACTTCCACCCCGGAGATTAAAGCAGAGGTACATTCGGTTAAGCTAAGGGCACAACCCGCTTTACTTGCAATTTGTCCGTACGTTTTTTGGGGGAGGCCACGTCCGCCACGTATTTCTGAAAACGTTCCGAACTGTACAGGGCAGGCGCGTCGCCCGTACTGGCACGTACGAGGGGTGAATCCGCTTCCCGATGGCACATAGTTTTGCCTGCACGTTAAGTTCTGCGGCGCGCATCCGTGCTCCAAAATCCGTCGGAATCCCTATGAGTTCGTACGGAGGCGATACTTACCACTTACGGATCTCACGTTTTGCCCACGTTTTGGCACGTAGACAGCACGTATTTGCACGTACGGCGGGTTGTGCCCTGATGTTAAGTCACCTTCTCACAGGTTCGTGGAATCAATTTCAAACGCATCGCCATTGACTGGTGACAAATCTAACGCTCCGGTACCGTTATAGATGGACACTGAGTTGCTAGATGCTAATTGAAGCACAATCTGGGAATTCTACCAGATCGCAGCCAAAATTCTATTTCACCACCAGAAATGTAGATCATTAATTACAAAACATAACAACCTGTCATAAAGAGTACTTAATATATAATGTTTACTCCTAGTCCTACAGCTTCAATCTTCGTACAATTTAGACGTACATTTATTACACTAAAACATAAAACATGTCCGTATTTCGTGATGCAGAACCTCATTTCTAGTTTAAGTACTAAGTACACAAGTAGATCTAGAGAAACAACAACCGGTGGACACTGTGATCAAGGCCAGCACATAACCATAAGCAATGTTCAGGGAAATTCTTAAACTTGTCATGAACTTTATAACCCCTTCTATGAAAAGCTGGCTTCGCGATTACCATCAGTTCAGTTCAGTTCAGTTCATCCTCATATGAGGTGCCATTCTATCTAGCATGGCGGCTAGCGATTACCATACCTATCATTAATTAATCATGACTAGTGCCTCCACCGGTAGAAAATCACAGCGTATGATTTGAAATTTGTTTTTCAATCACAGATGAATTCTACCGGTGATCCAGGAGCTACATGGCAGCCAGCCGCCTACAGGTCAAAGGCTGTCACGGTACCACCAGCCCTCTACATTTCACAGGGTGTAACAGTACTGCCATCAGCCTCCTACAGCTCACGGGGTGCCACGGTACCACCGGCCTCCTACAGCTCACGGGGTGCCACGGTACCACCGGCCTCCTACAGCTCACGGGGTGCCACGGTACCACCGGCCTCCTACAGCTCAAGGGGTACCGCCGTACCACCGCCCTCCTACAGCTCACGGGGTACCGCCGTACCACCGGCCTCCTACAGCTCACGGGGTGCCACGGTACCACCGCCCTCCTACAGCTCACGGGGTGCCACGGTACCACCGCCCTCCTACAGCTCACGGGGTGCCACGGTACCACCGGCCTCCTGCAGCTCACGGGGTACCGCCGTACCACCGGCCTCCTACAGCTCACGGGGTACCGCCGTACCACCGACCTCCTACAGCTCACGGGGTGCAACGGTACCACCGGCCTCCTACAGCTCACGGGGTGCCACGGTACCACCGGCCTCCTACAGCTCACGGGGTGCAACGGTACCACCGGCCTCCTACAGCTCACGGGGTGCCACGGTACCAACCGCCTCCAACTCAGAAGGTAACTTTATTTAATACTCAAGTTGTTGAGGAAGAGCACGTTCTTGTACATTTAGTGTTGTCCTCAGAGCAATGCCTTTCTTATATTGCCCTATGCGCGCGCGCGCGCGCGCGCGTGTGTGTGTGTGTGTGTGTTTGGATGTTTATTATGTACGATGTCAACAACTTCAAACAACTATGACGACATTCTCACCCAATCTCTAAAGTAGAACGACAATATCAGTATCTCCAATGTCACAGAACTGAAATAAAAAGTGGCAATTGTTACAACCATGACATAAAACGAGGATTAGATTTCATGTAATGCAACACTGTAACCCTTTTTTTCAGAAACTCACAGCGCGAAAATCGTTGTTGGTGGAGAAGGAACAGAGCCGGGAAAGTTTTGGCACAACTATGGAGTGGCCGTGTCTGCTGATAGCGAGATTTTTGTGACTGATCTGGAAAACCGACGAGTTCAAGTCTATGACATGAACGGGACCTATCTGCGCCTTTTCTCAACGGTTGTGCCGGTTAAAAATGAGCCACTAATGTTCCCTCACGACATTGCCATTGATTGGGAAGGCTATCTGTGGATAGTGGGGGAACAGTCTCATAGAATCAAAAACGAAGATGGCTGTGTAGTACAATACCGTAAGGACGGTTTGCCTGTTACAAAATTCGATGTACCGGGTCGAAGTTTTTACCGTAGCATTGCTGTCGACAGGCGGAACAAGAGGATCCTGGTTAAAAATGATTACGTTTCCATCTTCCAACCAAACGGAACGATATATTGGACTCATGAGGTCGAACGGATCCGGATATCAGTCTCATACATAACACTAGACAACGAGGGAAACATTTTTCTAACGGACTACATGCGATCTCATGTTTATGTGTATAATAACACTGGGCATTTACTGTTCAGATTTCGCGACCGTGGGATCTTTCGTGGCTTTCTTGAGGGTCAGATATATCACCCAGCTGGTATTTGTAAGGACAAGACGGGGCACATCCTCATAGCAAGCGAAAGTAACGGACGGGTAGCCATGTTTACAAACCTTGGAGAATTCGTCCGAACCGTCGCTGTCATCGAACGACCATGGGGAATCGCTGTAGGACCGGATGGACAGTTGGTGGTGACCTGTGTGTATAACAACACAGTCATCATCTTTCCACGCGGAACAGTATTTCCGTAATGTTTAAAAACTAAATAGTATTTCTGATTGGTCTGTATTACGAACAAGCTCAAGTTTAAGTTTGTTTGTTTGTTTGTTTATTTATTCGCACAACAAAGTGCATAAAACAATACAGAAAGGAATGCATAAAAACAGGTGCAGGAGGAGGAGGGGAAAACCGTAAACAGCTTGTTTGGTTTGGTTTGGTTTATTTAGATCTCCATTAGTGAAATACACTAGTCTTCCTGGAGTCCACATTAAAACAATACAGAAATAATTGCAACAGAAATGTACAAATTATACAAATTATAACTTTGAAATAACAGAAAGCAAAAGTAAACTGAAAAACAGTGATTTTCATACGTGAAGTAAAATAAAATAAATCAACTTAGTTCTTATATATACAACAAAATGTCCAATTGAATTAACAGAAACTTGGTAATATCAACTCAAAAACGGAGTGGGAGAGGTCGGAGGTCGAGCAAAATCATAGTAAATCAAATACAATTTGAACTGAAGTATTGAAACAAACAGTATTTGAAAGCATATAAATCATATAGCAAAAATAATAATAATGATAGTCATCGATACATCTGAATAAAACAAAACATAATTGGAACCTGTAGTACATGCATGCCCTCTTCCTCTATACTAAACAAAATGTATGATAGTCAATAATTAACAAAGAAAAGTGACACATAGGATGTGATAATGATACAAAAGGATAATCAAATAATAATAGTAATGTAAATTGAGATAAGATAATAACTGAGACTACTATAAGGGGCTAGGGTGGTTTATGAATTAGTGGTTAGAATTAGGTCCCTTTTCAATGACATTACTGAGTGAATAATTGAATATACACTTTCCCTACGATGTTGTAATTGCCAAAGAGGGTCATCTATATATATAGAAAACCTCAAATAATCGTGATGACACTCGTAATTGTAGTACGAATTGTTAGAAAGCTATGGAAGACCTGTCATGTATTAGTAAAATAATGATAATTACAATAATAATGATGATGATGTATTAGTAAAATGATAATTGTAATAATAACAATGATGATGATGATGATGATAATGTATTAGTAAGATGGACAAACTGGTCGATAGGACCTTTTGGGAATCTCTCGGTTTCCATACGTAATTTGCGACAGTCAATTCTGTGTTTTGTGATGGCCCTACGTACGTCAAGGCTCTTTATGGTTTAAATGTAATTTAGTTTCTTGCTTATAATGCTTGTTCAAGGAAGAAAGAAAGGATGTTTGTAATTGCTTCGAATAGTGCAATGCCAGTTTTGTACTGATATATCATATACACGTTGCTGTAGTTGAGTGGTGATTGTTTCTATATGGTAATTACTTTAGGTTCAGCCATATACAGTGTCCAAAACCGTGGTAGTTGAGGATATTTTTTACATAGAAAATCCAACCATGTTCTCTGAATATAGCAGTGTCATATGACTCTCTTATTAGAGCATCTTAATGTAACTTAGCTAAACGATGCCAGTATTTCACAAGTTGTATTTCTGCAGCCATCACAGCTGGGAAAGGGGCTGGGACACCTCTGACAACTCTTAATACGCCTGTCACATTATCCACGATCTTCGGGCGTATCGATGGAAGATCGTCCATATTTAAGATCGACAGAGGGTTGCGCTTATTTTTCACCTGAAAGCCGTCCCTGTCACATATAAGCCATACTTTGTACCTTGTACAATTGTTGTGCAATAAAGTTATTATTATAGGCGCGCGAGGCTCGGGCGGTTGCCGCAGAATCGTCGTCCGATAGATTTTCACCAAATGTGACAGGGGTATACCGACACTGTAGCACTAACCATGTTTTGCCACTTGGGTCTTTCATGAGTGCAGACCCTTCTTGCAGAATCTGTGAATTTTCAAACGTAAGCGAGTAACGAAACAATTTCGCATGTTTTGACTGTATTCCTGTTTTTTACAATTGGCATGTATAAACGAATTCAATATATCTAATAGTTTTCAAAAATGATCAAACAGGTAGAATGTCTTTAAAGATTGTTTTCGATATATCTTTTTCAATATGTATCGAACAAACAAAGAATAACAATTATGTGTCTGCACGTCTTGTCTCGAATAAGACGTGCGCTCTTTGCCACCCACTCAATATGATTTTCTTTCATCTTTGGTCTCTGATTTCGCCATTGTGTTTCGGACACCGCCGGACACTGGACGTGTATTTTTTTTGCTGTCCAGAAACCTGACAAGTCGCACCATGCAGGAAGATCAGCAGCAGTCCCAAACTGATGACACAGGTAAAAGAAAACCCTTAAAAGAAAATACCAGTTGTGATACGCCAAAAAGCAGTTACTCATTGACAAGCAACTGGATATGTTTTGGAAAACGGTTAGATGTTTCAGACAGCCATGTGATGGTTTTCGTCAGTCCAATGGCTTGAGTAACTGCTTTTTGGCGTATCATATTACCTGGATGTCTAACATTCATCCACGAACTTGTTGTGATATCATGCAATTTCATGTGACCGCGATGATTAAGCAATGTTTTCCTCTCCAAATCATATTTTGCCCGAACCCCGATACTATAGTTTCTATACTTGCCACTGCGCTTATTGTGGCATCAGCACCAGTCATATTTGGATTACCATATGACGAAACACTCGAGTCTGAGGAATGTTTTTTGATGGTGCAATATACAATAACAGGAGAAGGGTGTCAACTTGCCGCAATCACGTTTGTTACCTTCGCCAAGAAGGTTATATTTTGGTTAGAAAATTTTCGGGTGTCCCAATATGTAAGTTATATAACTCGAGCAGCTGTGGATGGAATGTCACGATATTTGGTATTTGAGTTTGCGTATACCAAGGTTTTGTACGAAAATGGTAATTCTGGCACTTTCTGTCGTGAGTGCAGCGGGGTGAGTGTGTGTGTGTGTGTGTATTTGCGTACAAGATAACTTTTGACGCTGTAAATCGTTTTGCATTATATTTGGTAATTATTTAGGGGTTTGGAAAACGATGGTCAAGTTCGATTATGGGCGTCCTGGCGACAAGTTGCGGTACTGCAGCGGAGCGTCAAAGTTGGCGTTAAAGTTATCCTGAAGTGGCAGGTTGAGGATTTTTGGCTAGTGGATACGTCTTTGGGTAGGGAGTAAGTCGTGTAAGTTTTGGCCCCCGGCTTGTTTTGAACTGCAGTGGGCGATTTTGTTGTCATCTTTGGAAGAGAGTAAATCAAGCAGGGCTTGGTGGATTTGCATTATTTTTGGTATGTACGTACCAAAGGTAATGATTAAAATCCTGAAATGTATTGTATGCAAATCAGGGCTTAATTTACATAATAATTAGAAGAATGTGTAAAACCTTCAATCGACCTCTTTTCTGGACGGTCAGTGCTCAGTGTCTACTTAACTACATCTGTGCTCCAGACTTGTGTAGTTCATGACATATTTGTGCCAGCAAAACATAGATGTTATTGTTGCTAACACATTGTTTATTAGTTCTCACTTTGCAAGTGCCATGTTGTTTGTTTGTGCACTATGGGAAGGGGTTTCTCCATTTTTATGTCAAGGGGTGTTTTCCCCCTTATTTTGGTGATGCTTATGTGACAGGGAAAAGTGGAAGCTTGGTGGTTTGTGGCCTTTTCATTCCCTTTGCCAAGATTAAACTTTTGGTTAAGGCTTAAGCCATAGTGTTAGGTGAGTCTTTATGTAGATCAACAGTATAACTGGAGAACTTATTGATGGATCTTCATGATACACATGTACTTGGTCTTGAGTAGCGGTCGCAGAAACAAAGGTTGAGTTTGAAAATGGTTTGCCCGGTATCTTCCGTCGGTACTGCAGCGGGCTCAGTGTGTGAGTGCGGAGAAGCTATAAAACCTTTAAGTCATTGATAAAGGCATTCTCCATAACAACCCTTGATTGGCGAAGGTATGTGCTTCGTGGAACTCTAGTGTTGTTAATAGAATAATGCTGTCATAGGTTTAATGAATATATATTTGTGAAATTAAGGATGATGATCATATTTAAGAAAATGATATAATGCTTTGTTTTGATTTCATAACATTGTTCAGCGATTACCATGTTAATTTGTTATCTACCTCCAGGCACCACACCTACGCAGCAGCCACAGACTGATTGGCGGTCAATTGCGGACGCCGCTGCGAGTATACCCAACGCTTTGTACGTCACCCGGGCAGGTAAAACTTCGTAATCCTGCGTTTTGTTTGTCCTGCAGCTGTCTTGACTTTGTCTTGCTATGTCTTGCCACATTCATCGTGCGATTGTCGTACGATCATAAACTGATTGTAGTCCTGAGATAGTCATGCAGGTGCGATATAAAATCATGTCTTTTTGTGGAAAAGGCTCCTTGTCGACTGCTTGAGCCATCTCCCACATCAAAATCGTACGAACATCTCGCTATTATACTAACCCGACTGCAATACAGACAAATCTGATTTCTAAAGCAATCAATCGACGCCATCTTGAATCATAAAATTTCAACAAACGGCCCGAAAGGTTAAAAGAGCCCATCATTTCATAATAAAGCCTTTCTCTTCTGGCAGGTTGCTTCGTTTCAAGAAAATATTAATTTTAGCTACAAGGCGTCAGGTGTGACCGGTAGTACCATTGTTAAGTGGTTTTAAAGAAGCAAATATAATCCTAATATCGGCAAGATCTGTTAGCTATTTGTATGTTAACAATATAGTATAATGCACCTCTGTCTACCGTGCCGTGAATCTTAGCAATCTAATAGTTAGGATGATATTTATGAAAATTATGTTGTGTTTGATTTCTTCAAATTCTTGAGCGACTGTTTTCCTAAACGCATACCATCAGCGTCATTATAATTAATGCTATTAATCTCCAGGCACCACACCCACCACGCAGCAGCCGCAGACTGATTGGGCGTCCATTGCGGACGCCGCTGCGAGTATACCCAACGCTTTGTACGTCACCCGGGCAGGTAAAACTTTGGAATCCTGCGTTTTTTTTGTCCAGCAGCTGTCTTGACTTTGTCTTACTAGGTCTAGCCACATTTACCGTGCTAGTTTCGTATGATCACAAACTGGTTGCAGTCGTGCAGGTGCGATACAAAATTTAGTTGTCTTGTTGCGGAAAAGGCTGTCTTATAGGACATTATCGACGGTTAATTATGTCATAGACTGCTTGAGCATTCTGCCACATCAAAATCGTACGATTATCTCGCTATTATACTAACTCGACCGACTGCAATACAGACAAATCTGATTTCTAAAGCAATCCATTGACCCCGACATCTTAAATAATAAAATTTCAACAAACGGCCCGAAAAGTTAAAAGAGCACATAATTTCATAGTCAAACCTTTCTTTTCTGCCAGACTGCTTCGTTTCAAGAAAAATATTTAGCCTTAAGGCGTCAGATGAGACCGGCAGTAGTATTGTTATGTAGTTTTAAGTTAAAGAAGCAAATATAATCCTAATATCGACAAGATCGGTTAGCTATTTGTATGTTAACAGTATTGTTTCCTGAATGTACCTCTGTCTACCATGCTGTGGATCTTAGCAATCTTATAGGGAGATCTGTCACTGATTCAGTCTGTTGACTGATATGTAATCTATTGCAATGTGTGTAAGCCTAATGTATCTAATCCGGATCAAAGTTGAACTGTAATTTCCAACGCAAAATTGGACTTCTCCAATTTTTTGACTCTCCAATTCCAACCTTTGTTGGTATTTTGTCATTCATTGCCTGTAGTTTTTAAAAAAATCTGGGTAATTCCAACGTTTGCGTTGGGAAATACGGTGCAATGTTTAAAAAAGCATCCCTTAGTCTAAAAGTTTTTGTTTTCTCACAGACCGCACGTATACAGGTGAAGCAAGCAGACGCCGTGCCCTCTGTGACTTCATCCGCTCCTACCGCATCCGCGTGGGCATTGCCGTGCTGCTAACCCTGGTCGTTCTGGGATTCGCGACTCTGACGTTCATCAGTAAAGAGGTAAACACTCTTGCACCACAAAGATTTTGAATATGTATTAATGCTGTTTCTGTTATTATTTCTAAAAGAGTCCTAGACTCCAGACGAGAGTGTTATTATTCGATATACAATAATTTCAGGAAGAAAAATGCACACTACTTCACATTATACGACAAAGTATCCACTAATCCACGCGAGCGCATCAAATTCTACATTCAGTATTCTTTTCAAATCTCCAAGTACTTTCTAATCGAATTAGGCTCCTTTAAGGGATTATGAAGACGGAAGATGATGCTGTTTTCCCTTATTGATTTCTTACGTTTGGTACGCTAACATTTATCTCTAGGAAATGACTCAACTGTCCACCACTGTTGGTGCCCTGAAGCGCGATCACGACAACATACGCCAACTGGCCAAACTTGTAGACAGCCTGAAGCGCGACCAAGACGACGAGCGCCGCGACTGTCCACCAGTGTTGACACCTTGGAGCGCGACGACAACATACGCCAACTGGTCGACCTTGTTGACACCTTAAAGCGCGACCAAGACGACTTGCGCCGACTGTCCACCACTGTTGACGCCTTGAAGCGAGACCTGGACAAGGAGAGCAACCGAACCGCCGCCTTGGAGCAGCGTCTTGACGAGATGAGTAACACGCAGGGTAAGAGAGTTTCCGTTGTCGTGTGTACTATTTGAAAAAATGTAATTAAAGAGCAGAAAATTTATGCTACTTACTATCATTATTCTATTGAATGGTATGTTTTACCTAATCAATAATTCCTATGCAGGATTTTCAAATTTACATTGGAACGGATAAATTACATCCTATGAATGTGGCATTGATTATTATGTTGTTGTTTTTTCGTCAGTAATATGCACTCATATGTATAAATTCATATGTCTGTTATCATATCTAACATAGTGTTGTACTGACTTTATTAGTTATTAGTTATGCTGGTATCAAATAAAACTATACAACCTGACGGGCCTTTTGATGAAGTAAATGTAACATTTTGTCGGTAATTCTTGAACATCTTCAACATCACTAATGTTTATCCCTGCTTCTGTTCTTGACTCTTTTTCCCAGGGTCTAGTCTTCAAGGTTACGCAGTATTCAGAGGCACTTTCTACAGGGCCTTCAACACTTCTAAGACCTTCAGCGAAGCGTCCGCCATCTGCAGTCGTCGAGATGGCGGCAGCCTAGCCATACCCCGAGACGCCGAGACCAACGCCTTCCTGATCTCCTTGCGCAATTCTGGTCCCTCGGCCTGGTTCGGCCTGCACGATCGGCGCGAAGAGGGAAGCTTTGAGTGGGTGGATGGTTCTGCACTTGGGGCGTACAACTCCTGGGCTCCGGGACAACCGGACAACCGAGAGAGCAACCAAGATTGCGTTCATTACTCCCAGAAAAACAAGTGGGCTGACTCATCATGCGACCTGCCAAAACGCTTCATATGCCAGTCTGTTCCAGGTACTTATTTATAACCGTACCATTGCCTGAAAATTTTCTGTCTATACTAGCAAGGCTATTTCAATTTGATCATATATATATGGATGACATCCTCGTGCGTGTAAATTTTAGGCCGTTTCCAAAAAAAGATAAGAAAGTTTTCAAACATACTTTAGATCATACAAAGCAGCCGCAAAATGAGCAAATACATGCAATAGATCGCAAACAAAATATCGAACAAATACTTCTGTCATAGAATGCCAAAATTAATTCAAAGTCAAAAAAGAACGAAAGAACAAAAATGAAGAATCTATTGTACAATATATCACACTCGTGTTATATTTGATTCAACCTTGCTGAAAACTTAGATTTCATAACGAAATGAAGGAAATTTTTTTGACAAACTTTTCGCACGCTTACATCATTTTTGGGGTTCCCAAGGTATGTCATCCATTGATCAAGTCAACATTATCTAAACATGGCACTGTCTATTATACGTTCACCATACTTAACACGTTGAATCAACAGGGCTCTCGTCATAATCCATGTCAAAACACATTATTCCACATCTTGGTCACTGCTATTTCTTCTATCTATTTTTCAGGACCAGGTTACAAGCGGGAACTGCAGTAAAACTAACGTGTAAAATGTAGTAAAGCAAACATGTAAAATATAGAACCTGGAATTATACCAACAGTTCAAAATAGCATCTGTATCTGTATATGTCGGCTCTCCGCAGTGAAACTACGAGGGGCGTTCAAGAAGTAATCCACCTGACCCACTTCCAGTTGTCTGATCTAGATGAAATTTTGCATATATAATGATTCATATCTCTATGGGTTATGTTGCAAAAAACAGCTCTGAACTAATTTTGGTTTTTGATTTAAAGGTGTTTGAACTGAGTCAGGTGTGAAATGGACCAGGTGTGAAATGGAGCCAGTTGAGTGTCGCGCAGTGATCCGGTTTTTGTATTTGAAAGGACGCATACCAAATGAGACTTTTGATGAAATAAAAGAAACTTATGGTGATGATTCCCCATCATATGACCTTGTAAAACGCTGGCATTGTGAATTCAAACATGACCGGAAGTCTGTGGAAACAGCTCCCAGACCTGGTCGTCCCTCTTCTGCCATTGATGAGGCATCTGTTGCAGGACCAACCTGGGGCGTCCTACAAAAACGGTGTACAGAGCTGCATCAAACGATGGTAGAAATGCATAACTCTGGGTGATTCCTATGAAGAGAAAGACTAATAACTGCACCAAGTTTCATTAATCTCCTCCTTTGGGAAATGGGTCAGGTGGATTACTTCTTGAACGCCCCTCGTAACAAGTAAAATGTAAACCATGTAATGCCAATGTGCCCAAATGGCACGGACCTTATTTTTCAAACTTATGTCGGTTTAGTCGAGTATAAAACTAATGCAAAAGAACTAATGGATGGAATGTAACAAAGAAAGAAGTTGAATGGGCACAAAAGGAATGAAGCACTCACTGTACAGTGAGGACAGGGAAGAAATTAGAGCAGTGGAGGAAATTAAAGGAAGGGCGGACATTAGAGGAAAGGGTGGACATTAGAGGAAGGGCGGACATTAGAGGAAGGAAGGGCGGACATTAGAGGCGGACATTAGAGGAAGGGCGGACATTAGAGGCGGACATTAGAGGAAGGGCGGACATTAGAGGCGGACATTAGAGGAAGGGCGGACATTGGAGGAAGGGCGGACATTAGAGGAAGGGCAGACATTAGAGGGCGGACATTAGAGGAAGGGCGGACATTAGGGCAGACATTAGAGGAAGGGCGGACATTAGAGGAAGGGCAGACATTAGAGGAAGGGCGAACATTAGAGGGCGGACATTAAGAGGGAGGAAATTAGAAGAAGGGCGGACATTATTTAGAGGAAGGGCGGACATTATTTAGAGGGTGGACATTAGAGGAAGGGAGAACATTAGAGGAAAAAAGATACATGAATCTAGATTTTCAAAATAGACACCATAAACGTTGTAACGTTGAAGCGTAGTATCACAGCCAACAAGTCTTTTATTTCTGCATTCAAAAAGTAAACAGATTTAACGTGACACTAGTGTGGTAGATTGGTATCATTTACCAAGTTGACAACTACAGTCATGGCTATGACATTGGTGACACATTTACTATCGAACTAAAATTTAGTTTCACTACAACTACAGCCATGAGAGCACATGTCCTCACTAGTGCCAATTTTGCAAGTACAATGAAGGCTTAGTCTACTAAACAATACATTTTTCATTGTGGTACTCTTTCACCATGGTACATGTTCACCATCTTTGGAGGGAAAATATTTTTTCAATCAGGCGAAAATCAATGAGTGCCCTGTGATGTCATCCATAAGATTTACTTTCTGCGGCCTTATGGGGAAATGGAGCCTTCCAATTGGTCGACGTCACCTGGCTATATGGTAATCAGAATAAAGATACAACATATTCTTCACTTGCTATGTATAATCTTCAAAGATGCAAAATGTCCACTATAAGTAAAAACATTTTCCGCATGTAGAGATTAGCCTGTAGTCTTACATTTTCAAGATATCTATTAAAACATCCGTGGTAATGTTAATGATTTATGAAGGTAGCTGAAAATTCACAAAAGACAAGACTTTTCTTGTCATCCTTAAGCATCGTATGTCATTGATTTTGAGAAACTGCAGCATTTTGGAGCATGGGTATACATCATCAGTTACAATAATGTATCAACATCTAAGGTCACAAATAGAGGGGCATCCTCATGTGCTATACTATATCAATACCACAACAGCAGATGTTGCCAGTTAAACACAAAATAGCGACGATCCAACCTTAGTGTTACTGAAGTATCTTTAGACTGAACTAGTAGATAATACAGGGATAGTGCCAATACAAGACGTGTAAATTAATTATTATGATGTTGACAGGAATTGTATAACAGGACTTCAGAATTTCTGCAAGCTCTGATACACAGCTGGCTGCAGTTCTTGATAATGTCCGCTGGATGACGCCTGTGAGATGGTCTCGTAGTCACAACTGTTACGAGATTGGTGCAAGCTCACTGAACAATCTACTGGGACGTTGTCAGGCTGTTCCAAGGTTACCTTGGACGGCAAAGTGTCCACATACTCGCCATCGTCAGACAGAAGAGCCCCTACAAAATATTTAGACGTAACGTTACAGACTATTGAATTACAGAATCGAAGAGGGCGTGTACTGAAGCACATGCAAATGACCAATTAAACTTAGTGCAAAGTTGTGGCAGATCAATATAATAGACATGAAGGAACGTCAACTGCTTTTAAGCTTGCAGGTATTTCATTTGATAGGGTACCTTGGGTGTCATCGCTGTATGTCTCTGCGAGCTCAAACTGGGGAGCCGATCGCTCAACATGACTATCACTGGAGCGTCGTCTGTGCAAGGGAAGATAGAAAACTACATACGTCATTGGCACATTGGCTATTTTGAGCTACCAAAAAAAGGTACTTAAAGTGACAATTGTTCCCACCTGTAATCCTTTCTTTTATTGAGCGGCGTAAGGCAAACTGGATCAGGTATCAGACACAGAATTATGCCTTATGGTTAAAACATACTCATGACTAACCTTATAACGTAGACGACGAATGTAACGACTGCTGTGATGAGGATGACGACCCCAGCCGCTACCGCACCTCCTATGATGGCGCCTGTAATTACGTTATGTTAGACGGAAAACAGTGTAACGGCTCACAAACCAGCAGTTATAAACCTTTGTCTATGATTGGTGTTCCTGCAAAAATTTCGTTACACTCAACACCAGAAGCTGCATGCTAGTAAGTCAAGCGTGTTTTTCTATCTTTACCTGACATGGTTCCAGCTGGATTGACAGATGTCCCATTACTGTTTGTACTCGTTGCCATTGGTGTAGTGGAGGCTACAAAAACATGTAATTTGATATGCACGTCATTCATGTTACAGCCTAGTCACCATCTGCTAAGCATAGG
>NC_049985.1:16677750-16680645 GCF_000003815.2 Branchiostoma floridae | reverse complement strand
GACCCGTCGCTTTGGTCGGAGTTCCGGCATAAAAAGCCGACTGCCTTGTCATTAGACTGGAACTGCTGTCCCGTCCGGGAGGCCTGTACTTGTGTCCCACGGACGCGGGCCTGGATAGCCGAGGGGCCGGAGCAGATTTCTCCCGGGTTCTCCTGTCGAAGGAGGGACAGCAATTCATTGTCAGCGGTACCGCTGGGATCGTCACGGTCAAACCAGCGAGTCCAAAGGGTACATTCTGAAAAAAAGGTACAAAACTTGTGGCTGATGCAAAAACAATGAAAACTTCCCTTGCCTCCTATAATTTTACGTTACATCGATCAATACTATTTGCGAAAATGTTTAGTCACTAGAAAATTTGGACATTTGCTTCCAAGCAAATATAGCATGTTTCATTCCATCTCCCTCCAAATGCAAAAATGGACTGTTCCATAACAACCTTTTGCAGAAATGAACCATCCAAAACTACTCGAAATGGACTTTGTCTAATTTTGATTTCCTCCACACAGAATGGACTCATTCCGGAACACCCATGTTGCAAAATTGACTCTTCCATAAGTCGCAACAGTTCTTAGGACGCCCGGAGGCACGCTTCCCGACAAAATGTCAAAATCTCGACCCTCTGAAAAGCTATTTCCCGAAATGAGTGGCAAATTTTGCTGACATACTAAACTAAGGTTACTGACGTTTCTATGAGAAAATTCACAAGGGTTTCAAACTTTCAACCTAAGTTGATGACACTAAACAAAATTCCACCATGATCAGCGCCAAAGGAGTGAGGCATCGCAAGACTAGCCAAAGAGAGGTCCGGATCAGGGCTGGGTCCTGAAAGTCCACAATCTTTCTTATTGCTTGACATGCTGTGACAAACAGTGTCAGACAGCAATAACACAAGGTCATTAATAAGACATTATCAAGATGACAGCCTGGAGGGACAAAAAGTCTGGTCATATTCCTCTGGGCAAAAGTCAAGAGAAGCCAGGATTAGTCAGTTATCAAGACACACGATTCAATTGGACAAAACAGGTCGCATGTGTAAAGAACCGACAGTTTCCACGGTGATAACACTACTGTTGATATCAACACACTTTTATCCTCATTTGCATGAAATAGCACGTATATAGTATCTTATGTCACACATGACGTGAATTAAACACAGGAACATAAGCCATGTGTGACGTATTTTGGTATGTAGGATGTGACGCGTGCCATCTGTTAAAAGACGTTACATACTCTGTGCCACACGTGACGTGATTTAAATGTGTGACGTGACAAGTCACCTCCTACGTAATTCGTCGTCATTGATTGTTAACTAAGTTATTGGTAGAAGGACGTCACATATACCACACTTAAGTGTGACGTGTTCGTAATACGTCGTGTGTGTGTGTATAAATTAAGTAGAAATGATTATTATGATGACTCTACAAATAGCCAGATGTCAGACATTGTTTACAGATAAGCTTCGAAAATATTAATATAGACATCTAAGGTTATATTATAACTAGATACATGTCCCACCTTTGCCGTAAAAGCACCAATGTGCATCTTGAAATGAACTATCCCAGCAGCATCCTCGCTCCTGACACTCAGCCGGAGTAATGTACGGCCAACCGCAGTCCTGTCTCGCGGAGGGATCCACCAGGTGGCATTCGTTCTCTGTGATGATGTAGATAATTAGAAATAAAGTAAGGTTATACGGCCGTAGAACTTCTCAGATATACAAATCTATCCAGACTTTCACCAACACAGAAGGTGAACTTGCCTCTGAAACATCTCCACGTTTGCTAAACACATTTGAATGGCAATAAGGCATGAGTATACCTACCTATATGCCATACTATTCCCATCATTTCTCATAGATATAATAGGCCTGCATTATCATTATGTGTGCACATGTCTTCTCTTATACTATCTTACGATATCTGTCGATATAGATTATGAATATTGGTCAACTTTCACAGTTAATTATTTTCAAAGTGGATATTACCTTTTTTGCAATGAATAAAGACCTTTATTGTACATATATACCCACTGGTTTAAGTACAGGTCGCAACAAAGAATAGTTGACAGATAAATGAGATAAATACAATGTCAACCAACACAATAATAATATACTACCAAGTAAATTCGACGACTTCTCTCTTCTTTGTGATACCGACAATGTAGGAACAGATATGTTTTACAATCAAAGGTATGTCACTCCCGACGTGAATTAAACAGACATCTGTTAAAACCCACCACGTACGTTCTACAAAGTGGGACGTGGACATTAGTCACGTCCTACTCAATCGTTAACTAATTTATTGATAAAAGGACGTCGCGTATGCCGCATTTAAGTATGACGTTTCTGTGATACGTCGGACGCCACGTATTTTACGTCCCATGTGACGTGAGTTTAGATAAAACGTCACGTATATAGCTCCCGTATTTTTCAAACAAATATATTGCCATAGTCCCATGTTTAGAAGACGTCTCGTCTTTAGAAGAAGACGTCTCGTCTTTAGAATGGGGACTTCTGCGCAAGAATGAGGTCCGCAAGGCGTCGCTGCTTGATGGTAGTCACATGAATAAAGGGGGACATACATTGATGTGTGACGACTAGAAGTGTGACATGTTTGAGGTCGCACGTAAAAGACGTCACGTATCTTTGAATTAAACACAGGACCATGTGACGTGTGACATCTGTAAAAGACGTAACGTACCTTATGTCACACGTCACGTACTTTGTTTCACACGTGACGTGAATTAAACTGTACGTCATCATATCGTTTATCGTAGCGAAATGGCGTTACGTCTCTACTACATACATATTAATTTCAATGTTGCTATGATATGCGATATTGTACGATATCATAGCATTATCGTTGCAATATCGTAACGTACAACCCTTACCTGTAG
>NC_049985.1:16654695-16676228 GCF_000003815.2 Branchiostoma floridae | reverse complement strand
GACGTCACGTATCTTTGAATAAAACACAGGACCATGTGACGTGTGACATCTGTAAAGACGTAACGTACCTTATGTCACACGTCACGTACTTTGTTTCACACGTGACGTGAATTAAACTGTACGTCATCATATCGTTTATCGTAGCGAAATGGCGTTACGTCTCTACTACATACATATTAATTTCAATGTTGCTATGATATGCGATATTGTACGATATCATAGCATTATCGTTGCAATATCGTAAACGTCCCCATCTCAACATCGTACATGAAGTCAACAGACATCATTCATAAGGACCCTTTCGTTCTTTCGAAACGGCTTTTTTATGCTTTCATTCAAAATGAAAATAACGAACCGTACAGAGATATTGAATAATATTGGCGTCCTTTCATCTTCGTCAACTTAAACGTTAGACGTAAGGACCGCATAATTCTACACGATCACAAGTATGTCATTTTGAACATCACTTAAAAACTCTTGACTAACCCAAGCAGACCACACCAACGTCCTCCCTGTGCCCACAGTTATGCGAGCCCCATCCGTTGTGGCTGCAGTCTTCGATGCTCGCCTCGGAACCGTAACAGGCCACGCCATCCAGCCAGATCTGCCCGGTCCCCTCCCCGAAGGCTGCATGAGGTCGGACCTCTACAGCGCTTGTGTATCCCAGCTGACGGCAGACCACGTTGGCGTCGTTGATGTCAAAGCTGTCGTCACACACCGTCCCCCACTGTCCGTCATGGTACACTTCAACCCTACCCTCCCTGGACGACCTTCCGCCCACGAGTCGGATGCCTGAAAAAAAAGACGACGTTGAATGAAAACTTCTCATTCTCATTATATCTGGAGTCGATTTCGATTCCACTCTATTTTCTTATTGAGCTTACGCTCATCAAGAACTCATTCCTTGTCGGCTGCCGGGTGGATCGCAGCAATGTGTATTGTGGCATCATTTCCGAGTCAAACTTAGTAATACGTATTATAGAAATGGTACCTTAAATAAACGTATTTACGTCTAAGACACTTCAATCATAACATGAAAAAACGTCGTGTCGGTAAAAGGAAAGGGCCTTATGGACAATGCCCACTTGAAAGAACCTTACAAGATTTTGATATCGGACACCTGATGACATACGTTTTCTAATGGTATCTCAGCAAAGTGGATACTGTTGAGTGTAACGGAATATAATGATATGATGTTTTGCCACGATATCTTAGCAGAGTAAAATTTGTTGCATATCACAGAATACAACTTAACAACAGACATTTTTGTTTCGAGACAATATCGTGAACGTAAAACTATAGCGTTTTAATAGCAAAAAAACGTATTTTAGCAAAACGCTATTTTAAGGTACATTTTTAGATACAATATTTTGACACGGAAATGATGCCATACTTCAATGGGACAACCATATATCATTTGACATCATGTCAGTGTCAAAAAATATGGAATAATGCGTACACATTTTTTTAATTTTATTTGTATTTATTTGCTTTTGGACAGACGAGACAATGTGGCACTGCACTCAAGTTTGTAACTTACATTAACAGTGCCACATACACGGTGCAGACAGAAGGTACACTTTTTACCTCCCAGACCGAAGAACACATTATTCTTCATACACGTCACGTGCGTGTGACATTAGAAAGGTGACGTCCGACCTTCCACACGAACGTCGGCCTTTAGTGGTTCACATGTGACTCTGGTTTTGGGTACAGACGTATCTAGGTTGATTTCTTGTTTCCATGTAGAAGCGCTTTTACACATCCGAGTACGCATGTGCAGGGACATTGGCTAATATGATCTGCTCTGCACATACACGGAATTGATGCCATATGGCACAGACATTGAACTTGCCTTGACATACATGACGCGCTGCCACAATTTGTTCTTGAGTCATGGCGTAGTTGTACAGCTGCAGGCAGGCGATACGGCCCGCGAAGTACCGAGGATCATCTTCGTCCTGGGCCCTCACCGCGACCCGGACAGGGTACTGACTTGCAACTTCGGCAACACCGATATGTTTTTCACGTGCCAGTTCGCCGTTGTTCCAGATGGACGCATTTCCTGTTGTACTGTTGTAAGTTGTACCCACGTAGTTCCAGGCGTTCTGTTGCAACACCTCCGCAACGATGTGAGGTGAAAACTCACCATGTCTACCTACCGGCCTACAGCAGACAGGAATAATACCAGCCAATTAAACAATGAGAATAAACAATTAAGTTTAACTATTAGACAGGCAATTTTTACGAGGAAATACAGATTACAGCTTTTAAATAAAACGAGCATATTTCAACTATTCACCAAAAAAGTGAATTTAAAAAATTCAACCCCCATGCGAGAATGTACTCTTCGTGAGGCACTTCCAATTAAAATGGATCAGTTCTAAAAACACTTCCAAAAAAATGAAAAATTACTTCAATGTAATCAACCTTGTCAGAAATTGAATTTCAAAGATAATTGCCCCGCACAAGAATAGACCCTTCCAGTCGTACCAACATGTAAAATGAACGAAAAACACTGCCGCCCCAAAACTATAATTTTGTATCATCACCCTGGTCCAAAATTAAACTTAATTCAACCCCCTCTATGCAAGAATGGACTCTCCCAGTGAAATCCCTATTGAATCTAAAAATGCCCCCTGAGCATGAATGGACTGTTCCAAATTATATTTTTCTCATAAAAATGGCCTAAAACCTCCAATAAACCAATTGTAAGTAGCGTATGCCAAAAGTGTGAATAAAGTCATAATAGCATAGGTCCAGGGCATCCATGTACCAAGTTCCAAATCATTTGATTAATCAGGCCAGAACATCGGCTGTTCATTGACACCGGAACGGGAGGTTGCTAACCCGAAACTACCCCCAATCGCCCCCCCCCCCCCCCAATACACCATTTATAAGTGGTTTATGCCACTTGCCACCATGTTTATGCCAAAAAAGTTGTGCATGGATTCTCTGAATAAATATCAAATCCACAACTATAACAAATTTGTTTGGGGAACTGACGTCATCAGTGAAAAGAGCTCGAGGCAGCGTGGGATAAGTAGATTTAAATAACATGACTATAAACGGGGAGCGGAGAGAGAACGGGTAATAGTAATTCTAACGTGTCAATATTTTGTGACAGGTCTTAAAAACCTTACCGCATCTGCAGGCTATGTGAAGAGTACTGCCAGAAGTGTAATGGCCAGTTCCAAATGTCGCTGTTGTTCCCTACGTAGTCGAAGATAGGTCCAGCCTCTCCGGTAGGATAGATGTGCGCCAGTATGGTGAAGGAATAACGCACATCCAACCTGCCATTGTTGGGAATGTCGATGTATGAACTTTTATTTCCCGAAAACAGGAAAGCCCCGTTAGCGTCTCCATACGGACCTGGGGCCAACTGGGTTCCTGTTGCTGTCCCGTCATTTCCGTTTCCTGTTATGTCTGATGCTCCGTGCTGTGCGTTCAAGGGCCACAAACCTGCTGCTGCAGGCGCAGCTGTAGAAAACATAATGTAGATTAAACTGACGGTGAATCAAACGGTGCATTACTGAGACCTAAGTTCAATACATAATAATGTATAGTATTGAGTTGCTGGAATCAAAGGCGGCGGCAACAAATTTCTACTGGCGGGAGGAACTATATTGAGTCGTAATTTTCAGCACAGGTAGTGCCGAAGACGTTACGCGTTTCGCCGAACGAGCGACAATCATAAGGGTTTCGGCGGCGCATGCTCCCTCAGGAAAACTTTGAAATCCTGACCCCTTGAAACGCCATTTCCTGAATTTTGGGGGACAGAATTTGCCCTGAGACTAAGCTAAGTTCAATAGCCTTTCTATTAGAAATTTGCATGGTGTTAGCTTAATTTATTGAGGACGACGCAACTCAATATATTTTTACGATTTCGACCGCGAATGGCACGAGCCGTCGAAATCTCGACCATTTAAAACGCCATCTGCATTTGAGGTGCACATTTTTCTTACAAGCTAAGTTCGATAATTAATTTCTATTAGTAGTTTGAAGGTTTTTCAGGGCGACGACCCCGCAACATATTTTCACCATGTTCAGTGCCGAAGGCGCGAGCCGTCACAAGGGATCCGGAGTTCCGGCGAAATTTTGAAATATGGACTATCTGAAACGCAATTTCCTTCATTTTCACGGGTAACTTTTGCCGTTAGATTAGCTTAGTTTTAATGAAATTTCCATCAGTCAAAATATTCAGAAGGCGCCCCCCAACATATTTTTCGGGAGGGGGTAGCCCCCCACCTGTGCCGCCGTTAAGAGTAATATAGTAATATATTGACCAAGTTCAGGTTGGGAAATGTAAGAGTGCTAACTAACAGTCTGCGATCATAGTAAACTTACCTCTCACAACATCGTAAACGTATTTACAAAAGTGGGAGGATGCACTATAAAAGCACCCAATAAGTCCGGCTAGTGTAAACTGACTGCCACTGAATGCCCCTATACCTTTTCGGGGCGACTGGGCTAAGAGACACTTTAGAGTATCAAATAGCTTCTATTCAATCCATGTAGAAACAGAAGATAATGCATTTCAGTTTGATTGCACGTAAAGATTAAATAGGTGTGCTTTCTCTAAGCAGTAAGAATTGAACGTAAAGCCGGTCTGGCAGGGAAACAACCAGACACAAGTGATAGGGAAACATTGGTAGGTTACTATAGCAGTGCGACTGGTCTCACGGATTGCAAAGAAAGCAACACAAATACAAGTTCTCCAAATTTCTAGACACAAAACTGTTTCAAAATGCTGGTAGAGGATAGCAGGGAGCATCTATACTGGTTTATGGTTATCATTTGGTCCGGGGAATATAATTTTCGAATGTTAGGAAACGCTACTTCACATTTATCTGCCTGGTAACCTATCCGTTGTATGTACAAAACTTAGGGCATTTATGCATATCAAGTTCATGGGCCGATACGTAGGTGAACTAACATGACAATTTTTTATACGATATTTGACAAGGAAACTGCAAGAATGGACGTATGACTCATAATGACTCTTTCTTTCTCTTGAAACGAATTTCTAATGCTGTAATGAAAGTAAATCGAAAATCGTATACGTTTTTACGTTTATTCAGTATACCTTCTTAACACAACATTTTAGTACTTAAATGATGCCACCACCCCCACCACCCCCTTCCCTCCGAGACCTTCCAAGAAATAGGTGCCTTTAGTGAAGGGCATCGTAAAAAGGTATATATCTCCATTTTGATTTAAGGTACGTTTTAGCCTTGAATCCTTGCATTGAAAATCAATAGCCAAACTGACGATTGGGTTATTTGAAATTTGACGTTGACGAAGAAATCATGGGATAGAGGCCAAAGCAACTAACTCCCGCTTTTCGTTCCTCGACAGTTTGCTGGCTGTAATAATGGGGAAGTCACGGCCAAAGCCCAATCAAGTCGGATGCATTACGTATTTAATATATAGCCACACACAACAAAACAGCACAACGTTACGGTTACAACATACTTACCTCTCGCTATCACCATTCTCAAAATGCCAACTTCTATCAGGAACTGAATGGTTCTTTCCAGTAGTAACTTCATGGCGGATCGAGGCAAAGACTGGGGCTGTGCAACGGTTGTAAGTGTTTACTTCACCTTCTACAAGTTTAAGGAGGTAATCTCACTGTGCACATAGGAGCATGTCAAACAAAAGGCAAGTGATATGACCTCATATCATGAGGTCAGTGACAGATCGTTCCATTGGAAACACCACTAGACACATAGGGGTCACTGAAACGCGCTATTCTTGCAAGAAAAATTCTCAATATAGGATCAATTCAGCAAAATTAATATTGGAGTACAAGTGGAAACCGATCCGTTTTTAAAATTTCGATAAGCGAGCGCGTCATGAATACATGAAACATAAAAAAAGTTAAGGTTTGCCCATGCATCTGCAGATGCGTAGGGTGGCACCCATCTCCACTTCGAGGCCCTTGGGCCACACATTTGTGCAAGTCACTACACCGCTGGTAGTGATGTGTGTTTAACTTCCATACTCTTCCTCATTAGTACTGAGTGCTAAGCAGAGAAAGCAGCATGTACCATTTTTAGAGTCTTTGGTACGACTCGGCCGGGGATCAAACTCACGACCTACCGAATGCAAGGCGAACACTGTACCCACTTGGCCATTGCACCATGAAACATAGCCACAGAATATTCTGTTCGTTCTGTGCATCTAAAGCAGTGGGAGACGAAACACATTTCATTTCCAAGTGTTCATTTAACCACACCGAAAGAACCACATTGTTAAAAGAAATCACAATTATATTCCCAAACTTTCCCAACATTTACGAACGAACAGAAAGCCACTTTCTGATACCTTAAAATCACAAAACCCTCAAAGTATAGAAAAAAGCGGGACTCTTTGTCTTCCTCTGCTTCCAAAAAACGATGTCAAACCCAACCTATCTAGATATAGTCAACACTAGTATTCGAGTAGTCTCTTTTTATAACTAAATTTCGGCGACCTCATACCCTCATGAATATTTAGAGATTTTGTTAATTTCATGCAAATGAATTAACATTAACATGATTTATGCATGGTGTTGTTCATCATTAAATAATGTACAGTACACATGTCACAAGTAAAATTCCCAAATCAGATCATTAATCATTGAGTTGTTTTGCAATTTTTGCATAAATTATGCAAATACGTTCCTTATTTGCATATTTGATATCCGCATGTGTTCCACCGATTATAATTAACAAGTGTTACATTTATCGAAGTCCAGTTATTGCAAACAATGGAATTATACAATTTCTCATTAATTATGCAAATTAAGTCCTCATTTGCATAAAATGCATATCATTATGAAAATCTTTGCCCAAGCTATCTGCATACCTAAAATGCAGGCAATCCGTCGTTCCTTTTTGCAGTTATCCTCTTTGGAGTGTCTTGACAAAAACGCCCCTGCAGTTCCACAATTCAATGTTAGGGGATTGAAACTTGCCCCACTTTGTCATGACGCTAAAAGCTATCTACCACCCAAATGTAACGACCATATCACGTCCAGGACAAGAGATACATTGAAAAAAACTGCTATGATAGAATATTCTCATTAATTATGCAAATGTACTCCTATTTTGCATAATTATTATCATATCGTCTACAGCATTGTGTAAGGTACCGACAGACCAAAAATCATGAAAATCCGTTGTTCCCGTCTTGAGTTATCCTCGTCAGAAGTTTTTGACAAAAATGCCCCTGCTATCCCAAAACTAGACGCTAGGGGGCCCAAACATTTTTTCCTGAGCACAAGAGCTATCTAATACTCAAAAATCTTGACCATAGCATGTTCAGAACAACGAGATAGCAAAACCGGAAGTTGCGCTGCAGTACCAAGGTCTAACACCAGGGGGCCCAAAACTGACCTTGACCTTCGTCTTCCCAACCCCTACCCACATACCAGATATCATCGTAGTCCATCGAGAGGTTCTCAAGTTATGATGTTCACAACTATCCGGAAACACAAACACACACACACACACACACACACACACACACACACACACACACACACTCAAAACTATACCTCCATTTTTCATGGAGGTAATAAATTGATCACAGTTCATTGTTACATGTATATTCTCTATATTGTTTCTACCATGTACTTGCGATTAGCCTACGGGTATGAACTTGCAGATATAATTGCTTGCTATAAAAACTTTATCAAAACAAAAATAGGCATTATATATAAAAGTGTATTCAGGAAGGAAATAATTCCTGAATATTCGAATGCAAACAAACTCGGAAGCGGAAGCTCCAACATCTAGTTCAACAGATATGTT
Source organism: Branchiostoma floridae (assembly GCF_000003815.2). Lineage (NCBI taxonomy): Eukaryota > Metazoa > Chordata > Leptocardii > Amphioxiformes > Branchiostomatidae > Branchiostoma > Branchiostoma floridae. The sequence continues at coordinate 16,668,429 of NC_049985.1, read as the reverse complement.
GTTGATCATTATGAAGCAAAGGCCAATAAACTTATATCAACATGTATTGAAGGTAACACAATACAGGGATCCTGCCGATACATGAAGTTTAAATGAACCATTATGCTGTTGACAAAAAGTGTACAACAGGGCATCAGAATTGCCGTAAGCTCAGATAGACATTTCGCTGCAGTTCTTGATAATGTCCGCTAGATGGCACCGGTGGCCGTGGGATGTTCTCGTAGCCGCCATGACTGATGCCAAACTGGCGCGAGCTGACTGAAGAATCCGCCGGGACGACACCGGTAGCAGGTTCTTGCAAGGTTACCATGGAATTTAAAGTGTCCACGTACTCGCCGTCGTCAGACAGAAGAGCCCCTACAAAATGCAAACGTATAGAATACTGTAAATGCATTTAAGTTCGCGGGGATTTAATTTCGCGGCAGCGGGAAAATGGGATGTTCGCGGTGGTCTGGAATTCGCGGTAGCGCCATACCGCGAACGTATTTACAGTACTGTACTGTAGTCGCATACTGTATAATGAATATTCGCGGTGGTTTTAATTTCGTGGTTCGGCGGCCACCGCGAAAAACGCGAATATAAAACCACCGCGAAAGTTTCTGCACTTACAATTTTGTTTCTATTATTCAAGAAGAATACATGAAAATATAAAAAATAAAAGGACAGAGACTTTGTGGTGGCAACTTGTAACTTATATTAACGCCGCCACTTGTAAAGTAAAATATTAAACAAAACCATCAAACTTTGTAAATACATTTAGTAAATGAACAACACGACACACACACACACACACACAGAGAGAGAGAGAGAGAGAGAGAGCTCTATTGACTATTATCATATAGCCAGGCCCGGCGGACCAATCAAAAGTCCCCGTTCCACGTTGGTTATGACGTCGTAACACAAAGATTCAGGCCAGACAGGTGTGTATCGCTCCTCTGATTGGTCAGAATGAATCGACACCGGCACCGCTTCGCTCACATCGGTGGTTTTATTCGGTGGTTATAGCAAAGGACCAGGCGTTATGACACCATATACACCTCGGGGCGGGTCATTAACCCTTAATTGAATCACTGCCCTAATCACAAGAGGGCATGCGCTCAAGCAGATGCAGTTGACAAATTAAACCTTGTACAAAGTTGTGAAAGCTTAGTATGACACACACAGGGAAACGTTATCTGCTTGCAGGTATTTCATTTGATATCGTACCTTGGGTGTCATGGCTCGGTGACTCAAACTGGGAATCCAGTGGCTCATCATATATATGTCTCTCACTGGGTCGTCGTCTGTACAAGTGATGATAGAAAATGATATAGGCATATGTTCAAATACAATTCTATTTCTACAACTGTTTCGAGTGACATCCATCACTCTTCTTCAGCGTCACTAGAATGAACTGGCAGAACAAATCAATACAAGTATAGGCTACTATAGCTAACTAGAAAAACGAGATATATGTATTTAACGTTTCAACTTTTACATAGCATGCAACAATATGCGATAGATGAGGAAGCTTTGTCTGGAATATAATGGAGCTATGTTAGTTAGAATGAAATTTATGTCTACTTATGTCTAACTACGTAAGACATTCTGAGCTGCCAAGAAATTTGACTACTCCCATTGTTTAGCTGTACCGGTTATTTCTGAGGGTGCTGCAAAGACGATTGGATTTCGTCTGTCTTGTGCATCTTGTGTGATCTTGAATTAGACACAGAGTTTAGGGTAAAGACACACACTCATGACTAACCTTTTAGTGTAGACGATAAAGGCAACGACTGCTATAATGAGGATGACGACACCAGCCGCTACTGCACCTCCTATGATGGCGCCTGTAATTATGTAACGTTAGGGCGTGGCCACATAGGTCGTGCGATCGAACTTTGGGCATTTTGGAAGACAGCCATGTGCGAGTCTTGCGAAGTTTGACTGTATTGGTACTCAAAGGCTATTTTGGATCCATCTCGGTGGTTGGTTATGTCACAGCCTGCTTGGAAATTCTATGGCATCAAAATCGTACGACGTTCGCACGACCTATGTGAACGTACCTTAGATGGAAAACAGTGAAATGTGTAACGGCTCACAAACCAGCAGTTATAAACCTTTCTCTATGATTGGTATTCATGCAAATATCGGTTTACACTCAACAATAATCACTAATGGAGATCTCAATAAAACAAACAAACAAACACCAGAATCTACCAACTAGTAAGTCAAGCCTGTATTTTGTCTTTACCTGACATGGTTCCAACTTGATCGGCAGATGTTCCATTACTGTTTGTATCCGTTACCATGGAGACGGCCATGGCTATTGTTACGTTTGTGGTCAGACGTGAGGCTGTTGTTGTAGTTGCCATTGATGGAGTAGAGGCTACAAAATACATATGCAATATGCACGTCATTCATGTCAAAAATGCATGGCCTGGTCACCATCTCCTCTGGTCGGTTAATGGATGTTTTATACCCGTTTGCTAATCATAACTTATATATATATATATATATTAGTTTATTTCTGTATTTCCGCAGAATAATTCCCTCAGTAGCATATGCACTGCTTTTCAGGGAGGCCCCGGGTACACGCACACACAAAGTTAACACACGATACAATACACGTAATACATAACAAAGACAAATCCATCAGCAATCAATCCATCATTGGCCTGTTTCTGTCAGCCTGGCATTAGAAACCGTTCACACTAAAAAAATCAAGCGGATTAAACATTAAATTGGATTAGAGTCTAGACTGCAAGGATCCGAATTGATTTTTTTAGTGTGAACGCTCCAACGAGCTTGGATTTTCACCGATCCGGCTCGGTTGCAATCCATCCATGAGGTACTTGCGAACAATCCGCTTGGCTCGAATCGCGAATGTGAACGCAATTAACGAGGATAGATTTTATGTAAATTTCCGATTTGCCCCCAGATGGAGGTTGCATATCCAGGTGCACGGGGCTATAGTTTGCGTAGTGGCGCACTAACAGGTTCGCTCGCGTTACTTATTTTTGTGCCTAACGATAAGAAAACGGAAAGAAAAATACGCCGTAGGGTCAAGGCAAGTAGAATCTGAAGCAACTGAAGCTTTTGATCACGTTTTACTTAGCACCACTTACCTGACTCTTGCCGATCGTACATGTTTCCAAATGCCAAGCGCTCTTTCTCCTCTGCCGAACAGAGCTTGTTTTTCAAAAAACAAATGGGTGGGAAGTTGTAGTATTGGAAGGACAGGCATGCGGGGTCTTCACAGCAAGCGTCTGCACAGAACTGGAGAGAGACACCACCGTGGATGGCTATGTCCCTTCCGTTACAGTCAGTTTCGGGAACGTGGATAAAAGTAGATATTCCACATGTCTCTGAAACACAAGGATATGTACGAAGGCTCACTGGTACAAAAAACTGTTTAGCGAAGGAGCTGTGTGTGCGCAGTTAATGCCTAGGTTACACATAGCCGACTTTGGCTCCCGAAAACTAGCCGACTCTTAGCCGACCCAAGTCGGCAGTAGTTCGGGAGTAGTCTGACCAGTTTAGGCCACGCCTATTTTTTAGCGCCGAACATGTCCCGAACACCTCCCGACCAGTAAATGACTTACTCCCGACTGTGTCCCAAATGCTAACTAACCTATCACCAACCATCCCGACCTCTAGCCGCAGACTGCCGAATCACTCCTGACTGATCCCCAACCGATTGCCGACCCTTTTCCGACTTGAAATAGACATAATCAGCGATTTTCAAAAGAGTGCTCATTTTCGTTTTTAATCAAGAATGTCCTTTGTTCTATTTGTAAACATCACCAAGAGATCAAATTTAGATCACATATAGCTCCAGTGCGTCATTTATGGGTCTTTTTGTTTTTGGCTGAATGTCGGTCGTGTGAAGTTCGGGAGTGATTCGTCTACGTTCTGGCAATAGTCTTTTTGCTTGGGAATGAGTTAGCAGAGATTTGTCTAAGGTCTTGGGGTGAATCATTGGTTAGTTGGAAACAAGCTGGGAGTAAATCAGCGGTGTTTATGGCGTGGTTAAGATTTAATTTGACTGCTGACTTACTCCCGAACACCAACCGAACACTAGCCGACCGTGCCGAACACCAGCCGACCACCAACCGACCCATTCCAGAGTTGCCGTTCAGAGCCGAATGTTTTGAACATTTCAAAACATTCGGATGGAGCAGCCGAACACCAACCGACTTACCCGAACGCCATCCGAACGCCATCCGACTCAGCCGAACGCCAGCCAACTACAGCCGACTAGCTCCCGAATCACTCCTAAACCATAGTCGGGAGAGAGTCGGGAGCCAAATTCGGCTATGTGTAACCTAGGCATAAGGGGCTGTCTGTATACGCTTACATTCATACGTTCAGTGCTTGATGCCACAAACCACAAACGCCCGTTCTGTCTTCTGATTGTTAGATTATAGAAGTAAGACTTAGACTAACAAAAGCTAGGTTAAGTTTCGATAAAAACATTCTGTGTCTACGATCCATGTATACTTGTTCACAGTGCACCTGCGTTTGCTAATCGAAATTTAAAAAATGGATTTGAATGTTGGATTCTGCATTACAAATAAATTTTGCCGGTAATCGCTGTGGTTACAACTGGTCCTGATTTTGACAATTCAATGTAAGACACCCCCTATGCGCCCAGTGGTATTTCCTTTTGCTTGACATATCCTTTCTTCTTGTACGGAATCCACACTGCAGAAAGTGAAGCAGCCACTTGCGTTGTACAGTCTTAGTTTTTGCCTCAATCCGCAATGAAACCACCATTGGATGATTCTACCACTCCTGCTGAAGCCAGCATTTTGTGGATGGTTACAGCGACAGAAAGTCTGTTATAACTGTAACGTTGCGCTGTTTTGTTGTGTGTGGCTATCCTCGCAGCATCAGACTTGATTGGAGTTTGGCGGGGGCGTTCAGCGACTTCCTCATTGTCACAGCCAGTAAACTGTCGAGGATTTAAAAGCTGGAGTTGGTTGCAGTCTTTTGGCTTCTCTTCAAGTTCTATCCCATGACTTGGAGAACGGAAATGACTAAAAGTGACTCAGAGGTCACATGAAGTTCAGATACTATAACTTGTTCCTTAAACGACAAAAAACGAAACTACTGCATGATTCATCGTAACAATGTTGTTGTCCGATCACGTCTGTAGTAGTACAAATTCTTTATACGCCTGTTACATTGTCCACGATCTTCGATGGAAGGTCGTCCATATTCAAGATCGACAGAGGGTTGCGCGTATTTTTCACCTGAAAACCGTCCCCGCCACATATAAGCCATACTTTGTACCTTGTACAATTGCTGTGCAATAAAGTTACTATTATAAGCGAGGCTCGGGCGATTGCCGCAGAATCGTCGTCCGATCGATTTTCGCTACATGTGAGGGGGGTATTACGACATTCTATGCCGTACAAAATTCAGCTGCCTTCCTGTTATGCGAAAGGTTATCATAAACTCTTGTCCATGGTAGGGTCTTCAATGAGGGTCTGCATGGGGGGTGGTTATGCTTAACGCTGAATTAAGGAAGACCGAGAACGTTTCATGTTTACTTCAGAAAGAACGATAACGCTTTACGGTAAACTCAAGAAGGCTGGCAAGTGGCAATGTTTTACGATGAATTCAGGAAGACCGATAACGCTTTACGATAAATTCAGGAAGGCTAGCAACACTCTAGGGTACCTTCTGGCACTTCGCTTCGCGTAAACGCAGAAAGTGTTGACTGGTCAAATGGTTGTTGACAATGTTGCAAACAGAGTTACGTATACCTTGCAGTGAACCTCGCATGCCTACGCCTTAGGGGAAGATCATGCAAAGACCTTCTGGGAAAGACTTTGTGAAAATCTTACAACAACAAAAGCATACGACGAATGTACCTGGGTTAAAGTAACAAGTTTACCTGATGTTCCCACTGCCAATAGAAGGTCAGCTTTCATCAAGATTTGCAGGATGATGGCCCAAATCGGTCTCATGGCGAATCGCTTCACATTCGCTTCAGTGTGCTATGCAGATTGTCGTCTTCCGCGAAATGAGGAAGTAAGGGCTAATGATTTGCACATGATATCATACGAAACTCAAAGGACGTGACGTCACGGATGGAATCTCCAATTTGCTACGGGGGGACTTACTTAGGCTTAACTTAAAAAGGCTGAATAATAGGGTCCCCGAAAATTGATAGTGGTATCACGAGAGGTAACCTTACATTCCATGCATTGAATAGTTGCTTTGAAAGTTAACAGCCAAATTGGTTCATTTCAAACAACGTTAACTGCCTATGTTAGCTTAGACCAACTTTGACTGTAGAACTATGGTAGAAAAGATTCTAAACTCTACTTCGCTCTTCTTATTTCCATGGACCGGCGAGCACGAGAATTGAAAGTGCCAAACCTTGCCTATACAAGCTATCCACTTTCCAATCGGCCCAAAATCCGGTCCACTGATTTTTCAGGTCTTTTTTTACCGATATAAGAAGAAGAAGAAAAAGAAAAAGGTTTTGTACCAGTACGACGTACCGATTCCCACTCCTACTAAATCCATGTTTGCTTCTCTATCGTATCATCCGGGCAGACACCCAATGAGTTGACACGGCCTAATAGCATGAATACGATATAATATCATGTGATCGCTGTTGCTATCCGTTTCGCATTGCATTTTGTATATACTGTTAATGTTTGTAATAGGTTGAATATACCTTGCTGTCTGTAATGCGATTGCTCTACCTGTAATGCGTTAGTTACATTGCTTTACACTGTTTGAAGAAATAAGCTATCATTATACCAAATGTTGTGATACTATTTAAGACAGGAGACGACTCAAAACAATTGGGTAAATTGGTTTATTTTTGTTTGTGTAAATTTGAATATTTCATAGCAAATACCTTTGGAAAAAATCAAAGAGATCCACATGCAACATAATTACAACTTGAAATGGATCACCGAAATATATCAAGCCTTAAGATAAATACGTTTTGATAATTAATTAGACCATATGCATACACAGAATGTACATAAGAATGGGAGTTATTGTCGTCACAGTATTTATACCTCTATTGCTGAAAGTTACCGCCATTGACATATTTATATACTTTGAATAAAAATAACGCATCAATAACTGAAACGATTTATACATGTAGAATGTAAAGAGTAAGAATCGTATGATACAATTACTGCATATGTGATAAGACTAATAATTCTATAATTAAAATTATGATATCTGTGTTGGAATGCTATAATATGGTGTCTCTACTACTTTTGTACATTCGTAGCAATGTTAGCTACATAGTCAAGAAAGTGGTTCGGTGTGTCTTGTCCGAAAGACGGTTTGAAAATACATTAAGTCACTTTAGTTAAGACTGTTATTCTCGAACCTTCACATATTCATGTATCTGAACATTTTATATAATACTATGTTACATATCATGAGATACGTAGCATGTATTTCGATATTTTGAGAAAAAAATATGTTGTATAACATCCGTCGCCGAACAAGTTGTCATAGCTACACGTGTATGTGTTTGTGTGTGATGTGAGGTGTGAACTAATAACATTTTATTAATAATACTTCTTTGCGCCGTCAGGGCCGTCAAATGTTGCTTGTGTATCAAAACAAAATCTACCTCCATGGACGTCACGTCAAATATATATACCCTAGGAAAAAAGCGCAAACCCTGGACAGAAAACACCTCTTAAACGCCACTCCCGGGTATACCATTCAATACACCGACTCCAACGAGAACAACTTTGTCCAAACATGTGATGGTAAACAATTGACTGAAATAATGACGGGTGTAAGTAGCTTCACTCAAGTACAACCACTGTCTTTTTAGCTCTTATACCGATTTGAACGGACAGTCAGCTTTGGTGTATTGAATGGTACCCTATGGTGGGGGAATTTTCGTTTTGCAACATCTGATGGCACCTGAGGAACATGCAGGTTATAGAAAAATCCGCTAGGTGGCGTTAATACTTCTCGGAATGGCAGTTTGTATTATTGCTGACGGAAGTGTCCTGATTTGTACCGATTTACATGGTTCTCAAAATATTGTACATCATTTCATGGGAAGACGAAATGAATTAACACATTACATACAGTTATTGGGATTCAAATTGCATTGACTTTAAACATCCTAATATTTCCCTCCCTCAAAGCTCTCTGGGATTACTTATATTTCTCTTACCAATAAAATATTATTCACTGTATACGAGCATAACGGTATATCGGTTATACTTCACGTTATGTTATTGTCTAGTCCTCAGATTTGATCTCTTTTGCCGAGGGTGAGCGCTGTGTCTCGATAGCCGACTCTATGGCCTGCACGATAGTGTCCCGGGCCGCGGCTTTCTGGGGATCGGGAGCGATGTTCTCTCGCTCCGGGCTGGATAGCTTACTCGAGTCGGTGCCAGTTTTCGGGACAGTGAAGGAAGCTATAGTGTTCCTCCTGGGCACGGTAGAGCTACCCGACTTTGCTGCTGGCGTCGTAGAGCCATCGGGACTTCCTTGATTGAATTTGCTCAACAAGTGTCCGACCTTCCCGGCAAACGTACCCGGGATGCGCTTCGGCGGTGGCGCCTTTTCGAACTTCGGTAGGCTGAGTTTTCGGGGGATCGGCAGGCCGTTTCTGGTTTCGGCACTGCTCTGTGTTTTCGCTCCCCCCGGTGAGACTTTGTGTAGCGGCCTGACAGCGTCCTGATGTTTGCCGTCAGCCTCAGAAAACGTCTGGCTGCTCGGCCTGGAGTCCCGGCCGCCCGACGTGATGGACTCCGTATCGGTGATGTCCGACTGGTCGAACGACGAGTCGACGCTGGACTGCGGGCTGTGACACGTGTGTGCGGACGGCTCGTCCAACCCCAGGCTGTCTCTCCGGCTATCGATGGCGCGGAATACTCCTGTGCTTTCTCTCCGATCCGCTGGGCTCCCGCTGCCTTCTCCGTCCACACTGCCCACCTTGTCTGCCACGCTGTCGATGTTCGAGCTCACGGTGGACTCCGTCTCGAACCCTTCATCGTCGTTATCCAAGTCGCTGTCTCCGTTGTAATCGTCACCCGGAGCGGATTTCTCCGGAGAAACTTTGTCACTGATGTCCTCCGACCTGGGTCTGGACGACCTGCCGCTATCGGAGGAGTACTTCGCCACCAAAGGAGCGTGGTTGGCTTCCAGTGCTACTCCGTGTTTAGGTTCATTAGTATACTCCACCGATTTAACGTTCTCGCTTATGCGTGCGAGTCTTTCTTTCAGTCTCTCTTTTGTTCGGTCATTCTGCCTGGCAGCTGGCTCGACCGCCGAAGTGTCAAAGTCACTTGTAGTCCAACGTCTGTTGTGAGAACTGCTCGCCGGTGGGACGTCGTAATCGTCTTTGCTGATTTTTCTCTCCATGAAGTTTTGCAGTCTCTTACCGACCGAACCCGGTTCTTCGACAGCCTTCTTCGCGGCGGTCTCGTCAATGAGACTCGTCCATCGCCGAAGCATGGCCGGTTTGGGTTTCGGTATCTCCCGACGCGCAGGTTTATCGTCTTCTGAAGTCTCCTTCTCCTCCTTAATACTTTTCATCCCTGCCCGCAACACAGTGTCAACGTCCTTCGGGTCTACGTCGGTTCGCGACCGCCTTCCAAACCTGTTCGCCACCCTGATTCCGTTTCCGGTAACGCTCGTTTGGCTACCGTCGTCCTCCTGAGTTTGACTCTTCTCGTACCGTTTCATTCTCCCGCGAACACTTCCGAAAAGCGGGCGGGAAGATTCTTCTTCTTCACCCTCCGAGTCTTTATCCTTCCCGCTCGCTGTGAGACCCTTACCCGATTTTTCAGCCACGCCCTTGTCGTCCTCCTTTGTCTTACTTATGGCTGCTTTAATGTCCGTGACGTCTACTGATCCCCTAGCACTGCGGCGCCTGCGGTCGTGCACACCGCGATCACTCTTCTCCGTCAGCTTGGCCACCTCGTTACTCACCCCCGCGCTCTCCGAATCTTTCGACATCTTCGTCTCGTGCTGCTTGATCGCGAGATCTACCTCTGTCCTGTCCACCGCGCTGCGCCATCTCTTCTGCACAGGCGCCCTGTCCTCCTTCACGTGCATGGTGGACACCGCCGGTTCCTTCCCCTTCTCCTCAGCACCACTCTCGTCCTTCTCACCGTAAACCTTCTCTCGCCATCTTTTCGCGTACCTCGATTCTTTCACTTCAACCTTCTTCTCGTCTTCAGCTCCTTTCTTCTCCACTGGTTTTTGTATTGCACTTTCCCTACCCTTCGCCTCGTGGCCTTTCAAGGCAACATCCAACTCTCTCTTGTCCAAACTACTTCTCCATCGTCTTCCTAAACGATCACGAGTTTTGACGTTATCCTCGTCTTTGTCCTTGTCTCGTATTTCATCCTTAATTTTTCCTTTCAACCCATCTGCAGTAATCTCGATTCCTGGTTTTTTGCTCGTGGAACTTTTGTCCTGAGACTTACCAGGAAGTTCTTTTTTCTCTGTGTCGGGAGTCCGAACTCTTACGGCACCCCCGGGGAACGCTTTCGTCCTCCTGGGGGACTCAGGAATGTTCTTGGGAGTCTCCTTTCTACTTGACACCCCCCCTCGCCTGTCCGACCGTCTCACAGGTTCAGGAGTACTCCCCCGGCTATCGTGCGGACTCGAGTCCAAAGACGAACTCTGTGAGCTACCGCGAGACCCATCGAACTGCTTTCGGCGACTGTCAAAGTCAAATTTCTTTACCGCTGAGTTGATTTCCTTCGAATCAAGCGAACTTCGCCATCGTCGTTCTTCTCTTCTTTTCTTCATCCGCGCATCAATGTCATCTGTCGTACTGTTTGCTTTGTCTCTATATGACTTCGATAGCGGCTCTGCCTTGATTGCTTTTTCTACGTCTGTAGATTTATAAGATCTCCTCCACATCGGTTCTACAGTCGAGCTGCTGGGTCTGTCCTGAAGCGTCGATGTACGTATCAAACTAGAATTCTTAGGTTTGATTGCGTCTCTGTTTGACTTATCAAATGATTTCACCGCCTTGTCCACTTCTCTGCTGTCTACACTGCTGCGCCATCGCCTGCTGGTAGCTGTCCGATCACTAACGTTCAGAGGGCTCGCCCTCACGTTTCGTTTGGAAGAAATTTCTCTTTCAGGTTCTTTGGTGTCAAGTTTCGTAGACGAAGTCGAAGTATTTCTCTTAGCCGAGGTTTTTCCCTTGGTCGGAGATGTGTCGCTCTCAGGCTCTTCTGGTATAGAGGACTGCATAAGCTCTGAGGATCTCCTCTTACTTCTCTCAGAGCTCTCCACCTTTGAGAAGCTCGATGTTTTCCGAGGTGAAACAGGCTGCTCGGGATTTGCTGCTTCCCATTCCTGCATCGCAGTTCTCCATTTCTTTGGAGAAGGTTTTGTTTCTTTGTCCTCCTCTTTTGGTTTCGGTGCATCCTTAGGTTCTTTTGCTTCCACGGCTTCTTGTTTTGCAGCCCACTGCCTGAGAGCAACGTCCACTTCCCTGCCCTCTACTGTGCTTCTCCACCGGCGGCCTGGCGTGCTGTTTTCCCGCTCGCTACTTTCTTTCAACCGGAAATCAAGGTCTCGTGTCCGCCTTCGTGCCGGCCTGCGCGTTTTCATCTGCGCACTGTCGAGTTTGTTCAACAGATCATCGTTTTCGCCCTGCAGCAAGAATTCAAACAAGTTGTTGTCATCATTCGAGGATGGCGTTCGTAACTTTCTGGCTGTCGGAGAATCCTTTGCCTGTTTACTAGAGTCTGGCGTAGGGCTGCCTCCCTTTGTTGGAAGGCCCTTCAGTGCGGGAGTACCTTTCTTCTCATGGCCGTTAGTCAGCTTTGAGTCTTTGTTTACAACGTTTTCCTCTTCTGTCTTCTCGTTGCCTTGTTCGTCAGGATTCTCCGCAGCCTTCGCGTCCTTAGGACCGAATCCTTCCAACCGCTTTATCCTTGCACGTACACTCTCCCCACGCTTGCGAGCAAATCCGCTTCGAATGTCTCCCAACAGTTTGTCCACGATCGGACCCGTGTCCTTCTCGTCCGGCTCGGGGCTCGGCTCTCTCTCCGGGAGGAGGGAGGAGACGGAGCCGGTGATGGCGACGGAGTGCCTCCGCTGGCTCCGGGATGCCTCCAGGAGATCCTGCTCCTTCCGCCGCTGCTCCTCGCGCTCCTCCTTGATCTGTCGCTCCTTGTTCTCCTGCAGAATATAAAAAAGAAAATGACTATGTGTTTCTAGATAAGTACCACTTGAATTCTTGCAAACTAAGAACCAGTTCTAAAAAAGACCAGGCTGTTTGCTACTCCCCAAGCAGAGTTCCAGCTAAAAAAAAACAAAACAAAAAACAAAAACAGCCGGAGCCGAATCTCTGTTTGGAAAGTAACTGTATCAAAGTCTTCCAAAGTTTGTCTAATAAACTTTCATCTCATTTCTATCAACACCTAAAGCATGTTATGCATGAACAACAACATTGTGTGGTGCAATATTTTCTTTGGAAAGAGGGCATAATTCAGCCATTGGCGCATGGCTGCCACGCCTTTTAACAAATAAACCATTTTTGATTAATTGATTGATTGATGTTATATGACTACACAGTAGATTTCGTGACAAAGGTGCAACTATGAATGGTTTTATGCCCTCACCTCGATAGCTTTCTTGAACCGCTGTGTGAACTGATGAAACACACTGAAGCACTCCTCGATCTTGAAGTCTCCTTCATCCTCGCAGAAGAACTCGGCAAGCTTCTTCCGCAGCTTCTCCAGCTTCTTCAGTCCGGCTTGGAGATCCTCCACGTCCATCTTAGCCGTCTGAAGAAACAGATATCGAAAATCTCTCTTATTTCATTATTGCCACTTGTGTTGATACTTTGACATTTTATAACCTTCGGAGTGATGATTTGCCTATAGTATATCACATTATCGTAACAGTAAGTAAAGGTAGTACCATAATCTTTGTAGGCCGTACACGACGTAGGGGCAATGTGTTGTTATCTACTGTGTCTAGGCCTATAGGGCACGGTATTTTAAAGCGGGACACATCCCTTCCTCCACTGCCTGCCTTTTAGTTTTACCTTCCCAAGCGAAATCACGTATCCATTTCTACACCTGGGTGGTACGAGAAAAATCCTTTCCCATGGGCACAACTTTGACTCGAACTCGGTACCTCAGAAATACAATAGTACGTGTTGACGACAACGTATAACTCCATTTTGGAAATCCTGACAGACAAACACGACCAATACCCGTATACTATGAGATGGAATTCTAGTAGGACGATACTACTTACCCTGACGAAGTCCATGAGCTGAATCCTGACGTCACGGTGAGCCTTCTCCAGCTGTTTGTCCACCGACTTGGTCTTCTCGGCCAGCTGTTTCACCTCTGTGTTGATGTTGTCAACAGAGTGTCTGCAACGATACAGGAGGGTTAGGCCATGTTGATTTGACTACTAGTATATGGTTGGCATCAATTTTTGACCGTATCAAAAAATAGAAATAAAAAGTTTTCGTTAACTTTTTTTAAATAAAAAGCATCTAACTAACATATATCCACACTTCCAAGACTTGCCAACAGAAAGCTTGCATGGTTATAGAACACGAATGGGCACCTTGAGGCTTCTTCCAGAGTCTTCAGCTGACTGTCCACTTGTAGCAGCTTCTTGTCCTTCTTTTCTGCTTGCTGTAAAGTATGTAATAATTATGTAAGTGTCACTGGAACTTGTTGGTAGAAATACATGTAATATTTGGATATTTTTTTCCATGGGTGGTAATTATAACTAAAAATGGCAAGGAAA
>NC_049985.1:16589689-16653924 GCF_000003815.2 Branchiostoma floridae | reverse complement strand
CACCTGAGGGTATTGGGAAAATCTAGCTCCCATAGCAAGCTCTCTGGGCCCATTTCGTCTTTTGCTGGTCATTTATTTTTTGTACAAGGTCGTTTGTCTTCACCGTTGGAAAAACGACCCAGTACAAAAAGAAATGGCCAGCAAATTTATGAACAAAAAGAGAAAAAATACCCAGAGAGCCAGCTATGGTGGCTATATTTTCTCCCGTCATTTCCAAAATGGAAACGATTGTCCAATTCATATGTGATAGACGGCATGCTGGGTTGATGTAATAACCATTATCATGCCCTAGTAAGCAACAGTACTCACCAAAGCTACGTAGTGCATGAAGTTCATGCCAGGCTTGTTGGCGCGGGTGTCCACCAGCTTCAGTAAGGACGCCATCTTGAATCCAACAGCATTTCCTGCGTACCCACCCTGTCAGGCACACAATAGTTTGTCATCGAAGAACAGTTTACTACATAGCTCTAGCTTTAATAGCCTATTGTCTATATCGATAATGGGTACATAAGATACTTCTCGCATCACACGCTGATATGTGTTAGTTGAAAGTAGTTATCAAAGTTAACTGTCTGCTGCTACAACATAATACTAGGCTGCAGTTCTTTCAAAAGCGCTAGGTGGTGCTCATGTATTGTAAGATATATTAGTAATACGTTCCTTATCATACATATACTTACAGCATTGATGTAGTTGCCCGTTATTAGCACAATGTGGAGGATTTCTTGTAAGGCCTTGCACTTGAGGAGCTCTGTAAAATACAACAAAGAAACATTAGTAAAACGAAATCTTCAGGATCGAGACATTATGTATACGTACGCCTTCACAGCCTTTACACATGATGATAAGTCTCTACGTGACTTCCAACTTGGATATATCGAGTTCTGGACATGCTATGGGTGTGATTATTGAGTGGTAGGTAGCTCTTTGGACAGAAAGTAAGGGGTAGCCCTCTGGCGGCTTTTCGGAACTGCAGGGGCCGATTTTATTTCTGAAATTGAAACCAGGGTTTCATCGTCATAGTTTTTGCTTTGTTTTTTTCCGATGCAATGTACTGCAGTAAATTTAACCCATTACAAGCAGTACATGTACACGTTATACGAGCATTAAATCTGATGGGTAATTGCTCATCGAAGAACATAACCTGTTTTGACAGTTGCGCGTTACTTTTCGTTGATTGGACAAACAGAAAGTTCAAATTTGATTGTTGATTACATCATTGCTTTGCTTTGACCTTAATTTCATTGACCTGGAGAAGTGAAGTCAGTACCGGTCTGTCCGTTAACCAAGCTTCACTCCACAAGAAGAAAAGAACTACACGTTACCACGGTGATGACTTTTCACGGACAATTAAATAATTTGCATAATTAAGTCAGGGAAAAACACACGTGTATACGCATGCGCTAAGAACAAACACATGATAATTGCAAAGTTCTTTCAACTGTTTTCGTTTTCAGTGACCTCGTATTGAACGGATTTAAGCACAGTCTGTTGACTACTGAAGATAAAGACTTGTAATGTTTTAAGAGGTAAATTGAGGGAACCATGCCGACTTGCGGACACTTAATGTCATAAGAAAATAAGTGCAACACACAAAAGTAGGTTCGAGACAAAACGTGTAAATTACTCATAAGTGAACATGTGTTCTCAAAAGGCTAATGGTTTATCGTTAGTTCACCTTTATCTGTGGGGGTAGCCTATATCTGTTGGTTTAAAAAAGTGGGTATTTAGGTATATCAAGTCGACTGATAGGGGTTTCAAACATTTCGAAAATATTGCAATTTGAAACCACCGTCCGTCGACTCGATATTTCTATCACCCGGATTTTTTAAACAACGTATATAGGTTACCCCACGGATAAAGGTGAACTAGTGTTAACGTGAACAGTGGGTGCATGCATGTCAAGGTTCACCTCTACTATGTTTTTTGTTAGGTGGAAAAAGACCAAGCCCCGACAGAAGTCTATTTTGACTGACGTAGATGTCTGTATCTAAAGTTGGGATCTCACTGCTACTGTAGTACTGTATTATACGCGAGGCATTAAAGCAACATCATGGAGGATTCGTATACAATGAATGGTTCAATGAAAGATCTTCATTGTACATTTATGCTCTTGCAAAAACTAAGTACAGGTCTGACCGTCATATGGTGATATTGCAGAAGTACAAACTAGTACAATGAAATGACAATATGCGATGTCTTACTACACGACTGTACACATGTACTAGTGTGTACATGCTCAACTTCCTTGGAAGCCTTCTGTTGGTAGGCAGTAAACAGCTGACCAAATGGGACGGCAAAGATGTGAAACGGTGCGTTGGAGAAAGGTAACAAGATAAGCTACTCACCCTCCCCAGCTTTGATCATGATCTCTATCGAAGGTTCGAGGTAGTCTACGGTGGAGTTGAGTTCTTCTTTAAGCAGCATGCCATCTATGCGGAGCTTGTAACTGGAGGGAAACAACAACAGCAACATTTATATTTCACAAAGCTTTAAAGGTGGTCTGTGTAATATTAGGACAGCACATATAAAGTAAATGTTCCTACCGTTTCTTTACATAGTAATTTAGATCAACCCTATCGCATTGCATGTCGATATTCAGTGAGAGAAGTTGCAACATCATTGCATCATACAAGAATGCTTTAAAACTGTGAACTTCCAACAGAAACAGGCCCACATATGACTGATCAGAGTGTTTTCTGTAGAACCAAATCCTCCCAAAATTTATTGCAGTTTTGATTGATTAAACATAGCCTAAAAGAGGGAAATGAGGGCATAAAATCGAACATCATCAATTGTGGCTACGATGTAAAATTGCACTATTGTCATAATCATTAAACATTATTAAATGTTTCCCGTCGTAAGTTAAAGTTAAAATGTTGTTCCGGTGCTTTCCACTCGGAAACACGTATTAAGCACACAATAGGTTGTTGACCTGTTGTGTTGATGGACAGGAATATCCACTCCAACACATCTTAAAGTTAAATTGTGCAAACCATGATAAATCTCTGCATGGGTCACGTACAAGAGGCCCCGGACCGCCCCCCTCCCCATCACAACACGACAGCCTTCCTACCAAATCCACCAGCTGTAATAACTTATAAACAGCCGTCAAACTAAATCTTCAAGTCATACTTGACCTCTTCTTTACCAAGCGCCACCCCCTGACATTTAATATCCAATCCAGGCTTCTGGGTCAGATGAGTCCAATGCGATTTCGCGCTTGAACGACGAGGCTTGGGGAACGGTTTTGGGACGACAGCCAAGAGATGACGTAATGCTTTTTTTCTATGGACGAGATTAGCTACTGAGGACTCACGTGACTTCGTGACCCGGTTGTCATGCTGATATTTTTACTTTTCTGTAACTTGTGCTTCCTACCAAAGATTTCGGTGACAAGACAGTGATTCAAAAGGACAATTTTGAACCCACTGATTAAAGGTGTCAATGAGATGGAACAAATCACGGTACTCTACTATGTCTGACTTTAATTGTGTCGATATACTAAGTTAACGATGTAACTAGGTTACTGACTAGAATTACAATGAACCCATCCGTACCTACCAATATAGTTATAGTTAGAATTTTGACAACCATATCAACAATGTCTTGTTTACAATCAACTGAATTTTGCCGAAACGGTTTTACTAAGATCAACATAAACATGATCAGTATAAACAGTTCTATTTTTCGTTTCCAAAAACAGATCGACTGGGCCCCGGTTTGGAAATGTGACGTAAGCCTAAGCCGTGTTGACCACAATCCAAGACAAGTATTTGAGTTGCCATGGCAACACCACGTGTCAGAATGCACGAAATTGTACTCAGAAGAAAACGTGACTTCTGTAACGTAGACTCAGCTTACAAACAATTGTCCTTGTACAAAGGAAGGCAATAGGGAAGTGATGCTTTTGATAAGGCGTAATCTAGCCATTGAGTGTTGTAATGCACTTGTATCCAAACTTTTACACTTGTTATCAACTGTTTACCGGTAACGTAATCTTGATGGCCATTAAGGGCTTTCATTGCCTTCCTTATCGTGATAATATGTGTTATACGTTTCTAGATCCGCGTGCAAGCAAACCACCATTTCTATCTGTCAATAAAAACGAAGTTTCCATAAAACGGAACTTCCTTATAGGTAACAAAACACGGGGTAGCGTTTCGGTGAGATAATAAGTTTTGTATAAAAGCTTGCCGGACAAATGTAGGATGCCCAACGGAAATCGACCCAGGGAGATTTATCATGTTTTCCAGTATAACGACGTTGTCTAGGATATGAGTTCAAGACCACCAACCATAACATGTAGTAAGCCAATTTGTATTGAGGAAATCATATAGAAAATAGCGTTTCCTGCGTACATTAACTTGAGGTCACCCAAGCGTGTCTCACTAACGGCTAGAACACGCGAGAAGCCGCCGGTAGGGCCGGACGCCGCGCTCGGCCACATCGCCACTAAACGCTCTGATTTTCCCACCAACGTTAATGCGATGATTACCGGTGCATCGCCTGTCTGAGACGGCCCAAACTTGTGCAGTGAGGCTGTCAATCATCCCGGGCGTTCTGCTTTGAAGCGCCGTGACCTTTGACACGACAGACAATGGATAATGGCTACCTTTACGGGGGTTTTAAGTTGGATTCAATCTTCACATTTATGTAATGACCACAGTGACAATGGGGGAAGGACTGGACAATGTAAGTATTGTAGTTGACATTAAGACAGAGATGGCCCCATTTACGACATTATCTGTCTATCTTCAAGTAACTCATCACATTTTGCGTACACCCCTGTCGAAGGCATATTATAAAGTCTACCTCACATGTTAATATATAACCCGAAATCCTAAACTTTCCATTTTCTAACGTAGACTCACATGTTCTGTTCTGACATGTTGAAAGTATTGCCACCTAAGCTCTAACATTGGTGAGTCGTGGAAATCACACAAAGGGAGGCTTTAAGGGCTTAATGCCATTACTACATACACCGCCCATCAATAACATGCGCCGCCCTGTTTTTTTCTGTCTATAATCTTGATAATCATTCCCAGCTGCCTTGTCACCTTGCGTGATACTGTAATGTCGTCTTATTGGATTTGTGGGGGATTAGCGTGGAGACGACTCATTTTAAAGTTGACGTCAACATTGTAACAAGGTATAACTGTCACAATGAGACTGACAACCAGTTTGAACAAGACTCTACAATAATTGATCTGGTCTGGTCAGTATTGTCAAGCTTCTAGTCGCCAGCAAAGATTACTGCTGTGATGGTCCCCCCAGCTACGTAGCTAGTATCAAATTGGTTAGTTTTTTTCTTCTTTTAATTCATGTAATACGTAAAAGAATAGTCACTACTCTTGGATCTAGATAAGTTTTGTCAAATGTATCCAGTTGCATGAGTAACAACACAATTAGTTGAGTAATATTGAACCGCGTATTTTCATGAACTGGTTGTCTAACCTTGACCTTAACCTTCATCTACACATGTATGTATTTTCCAACTTTAATCGCCATCGTCGGTTTTATCCCACAAACGGTGACTCCATATCATTTCACTTTTAAACTGTTGTGCTCAGATTTTGCGTGTGTAGATGATTATGTTCATGTATCATAGAGCACACACAAAACAGGACAAAAGACACACAAAAACTGAGGTTCTGCTGCAGTACCAAGGTCATACACCAGGGGGTCCAAACTCGGTCTTGATCTTTGCCTTCCCAACCCCTACCCACGTACCAAATATAAAGACAGTCCATCCAGAGGCTCTAAAGTTATACCGACCACAAATGTTCGCAAACATAAACATGCACAATCAATCAATCAATCATGGTAGACACGCGAAAAAAACATTAATAAAAAATACCTCCATCTTTATGGATATAACAAAATAAGACGTACTTTTGTAAGCCTATGAGCAGCAGGAAGAATTTTTCAGCATTGCCTAGCTTCTCTCTGTCACCAGTGTAGGACTCCAACAACTCGATCTGGAGGTGAAAAAAATGACATGATCTTCAACAACCATGAGCATCGAGTAGACTCGCAGACATTCTTCATTTCTTTCAGGCTTAGAAAAGGATCATATACGTGACATCATTGTATTGTAGTCTCAATATAAAGCTAGGCTTAGATAGCTTATTTCTGCTACTGTGTGTTAAGCCTATCAGTGCAGTAGAAAGTCAAGATCGTCTCCTCCAATAAGCTCTGATTATCATTCCCCACCTCTTCTATTCATCTGTTTGATACTATAATGTAAAATAAATGTCTGTAGACTTACTGTGATTCAACCCACCAAGTTATCATCAATAATTTGCTTTTCAAGACCCACCGGCAAGATAATAATTGTGATAACTACTGTCATTATCACCATTATGCTTATCAGCATCGGGCATCTTTAACCGTACGGTTATTCACATTTTTTGTGTGTGCATCATCTTCAGTTTGACATTGTCGCTTGTAGCAGGGTAGACGACATTACACATCAACTGCAGTTGATATCAAATTATACAAAGATAAAAATATGTCCTTCATAATATTATCGTTATGAAGAAGACGTGAGCAGAGATAGTGATACTCACATCTTCCTTCTCTGGTAAAATCTTCAATAGACCCCTGAGCTTTTCTGCACCCACAGTCTCGCTGTCTCCCGTCTTCAACTTGTCGATGATCTCTTCGTTAGAACTAGAAACAAAATAGACAGAAAACTGTTGACTTGGGGAAAATATCACAAACATTGTTTAAGTTAGTACAGATTTCATAGTCTACACACTTAGATACTGTTGCGAATCAAAAGCTTCTCATGAAAATACGTTATTTCAGACATTCTCACAAGAGCAACATTGGTAGTGCGGGTATGAGAGATAGGCAATGACAGAGATAGGAATGATGCTCACCATCTGAACTGCCTCAGGAAGATGTTGAGGTTCAAACTTTTCTTCGAGTCAAACAACGCTACCTGTGGGGTCGACAGATTGACTTTGATAGTTAGCTGGTGCGATACATGGAATCTATCAAATCAAATCAGGCTAGTTTTAGATTTGGAAGCAGAATACCAGATGTTGTCAACCAAAGACAATGACCTACCTCATTGGACTCCTTAAGCTTCTTTTCTGGTCCTCCAGAATCATCCGCCGCGGGTGCAACGACCTTTCCCGTAGCATTTGTCTGTCGAAACAGTTCTTCCAAACTTTCGTAGTCTACAGAGTACCCGTTTTCCTTAGAGTTAGCTAGCTGCGTCCATATATTGCGCTTTCCCTTCACTTGGTGTGTCGACAATTTATTCCAGTTCAGTCTTCTCATTTTATACTTTGGCATTAGAGTAGAGGTAGGGGTGGAGGTGTGGAGGAGGGGAGCACCAGGAGGGGGAGGGGGAGCACCCGGGGGAGGGGGAGGTGGAGGGCCTCCACCGGGGGGTGGTGGTGGAGGAGGAGGGGGTCCTCCACTGCCTGGTGGTGGCGGTGGAGGTGGAGGGGGTCCAGGTGGAGGGGCTCCCTCCCCTTCCCCTTCTGAGGATAGCGGCGTGGAAAAGGGTGAGACATCTTCCTCCCCCGGGGGTGGGGGAGGGGGTGAAGGGGTGGGGGTATGGGTGAGAGTAGGTGAGGGTGGGGAGGGGTCTGAAGCTGAGGCATCGGAGTCGGATGACGCAGTGTTGCCCATACTAGAAGCGATAGAAGCTTGCTGCCCGTTCCCAGCTGCTGCAGAGTTGTCTCCACCAGCATGCCTTTCGGCCATAACTTTCTCAGCACCCTTCTCTAGCTTCCGGAGACCGGTCTTCAACATCCGGTCTGCCTCGGTCTCGTGTTCCAATAGCGTGGCGCGGTGCACCAGCTTCTCCAGGATCTCCCAAATGACATTGCTGGTTGGATCCTTCTTGTCCAATCGCAGGAGGTGTTGGAGAATGGCAAGAAACGACACGGCCTGGGGACCTTCACATACCTGCAACACATCAAAAGGAAAACACTGTTCAAGGGTTCATTTATGACAGTATACATGCTGCCGCATCCGCTGCAATGACACTGCAAACACATGATGTGTCAGAGGTTAAGTACTACGTTACATAACAATCTAAACTCGGCTACACTTCAATCACATAAATAACCTAGAGTAAATAGAACGTAGCGGTCTGGTGTCAGATAGGAGCCAACCGTGCGCTTTGTAATCTAACAAGAATTCGAAGACTACTGGTGGACATGTTAGAGCTATCTAGGTCACATTCCTTGGGCTTAAGATCCTGCTCATCGCAATCAACCAGAGAAAGACGTTACTTATCAGAGGATGACAAGAGGTGTCAGTGGTTACAAGTTTTGTCAACTTGTTTCGGAACGTTCGGTTTTGGGTCTTGGTAGAACTTCAAAGCAATCAAAGGTCGTTACAGCACATTCGTGACATTTATGTCTACAATAACCGTGTAGTCAGTCATAGCCCGGAACTTTCCCCACCCAGAATATCATAGGAGCGTGAACATTAAACAATTCTTTCCACCAAACAACCATGGCCATCTACACGCAACAGTCAAACTATGTCCAAATCAACATGGATACAGAATTAACCACGAACACAACAAGAAAAACTTTTAAATTGGCTATAACAGAAACGAACGGTATGAAAAAAAGCTTTCATATGAAGAACAAATTATGAACATCACAATGTAACACACTGACACATGGATTACGAACTATGTTATCACAAAACAAAAACAAATGATAACTACAAAAAAACACGCGATACTCAAAACTGACACACGTACGCTTTGTAATTGTTAATTAGAAACCATAATGCTATCTGTATGTTGATGGTAATTCTATGTTATTTTGTATTGTATTGTAGTTCCCTCTTTTGGAAGACATGCTGTCCTTTCGCTAGAAAACTAAAGAGGAGTTGTTTCCACAGTTAAATCAAACAAACATATGTATATGTCATTCATCACATCTGAAAAGCAGATACAAAACTTTCACAAAACGTGAAAACCATGGCAACACAGTACACTTTGATGACATGAGTCAACAAACATCTAGATACATACCAAAGCGAGTATATGTCAACTATGTCTTCATTTGACCTAAGTTGAATTTCTTAGAAGCTTCAAGATGAATCCAACATGTTTAGAGATATTATGGCGATTACAGCATTAGTTGATGATGTCTCTACGAACAAAGCCTCTTTTTATCGACCAGGTAATGTCGTGATCTTAGGTTTAACACTTTCAATCAAGACGCGATTTGGAGCTTAGTGTCATGAAAGAACGTGTCTCTTCATCATCATCAGACTGTGCATGGGAATATGGCGTTACAAGGACGCTTTTTGTTCACATTATCCATCTCATGTCTTGGTGATCCCGAGCGTAAATTGTGTGACTATCCCGGATATAGAAGTCTTACACCATGCATCTGGTGTCCAAAGATGAAAGATGTCTACATCTTTACAAAGCTGTCACAAATGATCTGTGCTACTCAGGGTAATATGATCTGTGCTACTCAGGGTAATATGGATTCGTACAACTATTTGTCTTATATCTTATACAAGGATTTCTGAAAACTTTCGGACATGTTTTGTTACTTTTATTTATGTAGTATTTTCCTGTACTACTGTAAAGTTTTCCTTTGTTTGGCTGGTATTTTTTTTCCCTGAAACTCGAAGGTACCATCAAACATATCTTTCGATCTGTCCTTGTGACATGACCGTTTTAAAAGTCTGAGCACTAAAAGATGGCCGTTCGCCAGGATGTCGTCTGCGCTTTTGTACTCAATCTTGCATGATGGGTGCGCTTGACTGGCCCTCCTTACCTGTGCCGGTAATCATCACACATGGGTAGAAAACCCTTCCAGCCTTCCGGAACGACCTAAAGCACCTCGCACAGAGACCCGATTGTTTACACGGTGTCCAGTAGATACCCAACAAGGTGCTTACGCTCCGAGTTCGAGTCCCAAAAATCAGATAACAAAAAGAATGGATGAGATTTCAGTGACAGGTTTACTTACAAACCTTCTGGGAACAAGAAAAGACCGAGTCATCCAAAGCGGCGAGGCACAAAAGATAGAAGTCTGTCAGTCAAACCGTGTTATGCTTTCTGTCAATCAGGTTTGGCCGAGACGACATTGATGGGCAGCCACCCAGTGCTGGTAGGTCATCTAAAGTAGTGCCGCCGATCGCTCCACTGCTAAAACGCCATTTGTACCCGGCATGGTTTTAAACCTGAGATTGACACGCTAAAGGATACGTCTTTGAGAACCTACAGACCTGATTAGCCCTCCTCTAGCTACATCAACGTTAGAAATAACTTGGGGCTGATTGATGTGGTTCCTAGCTAGCTACACCGGCCATGCTGGTTCTCTAAAGTGCAGGGCTCATTTACTACCAGATTCACTGAGACGTGCTCCAACTAAAAGCTCGGATTGCTGCCAAAGATTTATAGTCTACAGTCAAGCACCATAACGCCTGAAATATGAACAATATCTCGTCGTGGGAGAAAGGTAAACTGTAAGAAAACAGCACGTTTTGGGGTCGTGTCGGCGGCCGAAAGACCGGGTGCACTGAGAAGAGTTTTACGGCCCGTGGAGGAGCATTTGGCGCGACGATCTCCGCATAAGGGAAAGACTTCAACCTTAGCCTCTTTATGTAAACCGTTCTCTTCATTTCCTGTTCTGCCATTTCGCAGGCAGGAACCATATACAAATGTTTTACAGCTGTATGCTTGAATCTGTTGCTTTCTGATGCAATCTTGACAGTCTTCAATCTGTTGCTTATTGATGCCATCCTGATACTTATAAGCCATACACGTAGTAATGACTTTAAGTCTACGTCAATATGCATTCCGTAAACCTGCTTATACCGGGACACATTAGGAATGCACAAAGCTGTTGAACTTTGGACAGCAATTCACAGCTTGCTAATAATAGATGACAGCTTTATTAAACAGGATATATTTGGCCGTTAGAAAATACATCATAACAAAATTCCCGTTTGTCGTTTCGCTGGCAACGGCAGGAACTTTCTGAAGATGCAGAACCTCATTATCAGTCGCTACATCAAAGAGACAACCAATAAAAACCTCGAAGCCATTTTGTCGTTGAGTGAAAGTTTGTTATTTTTACCAAACCGAGACCTTTGACCTGAAAGTGATCCGACTATACAGCTTGCCGCGGGGCAGATAGAATGTTCAGACAGTGGTACGTGACAACTACAACGTCTATTGTTCAACTGTGTCATCTCTGACTGACTGTTCGTAAAAGATCTCAAAATTTACGACACCGCGAAGCTGTTTAACAAGACTTGAACATATTGACCGCTGGTAATCATATATTATGAAGTGTTTGATCTTTGAAATATTTAGTGTACCCTTGTATCCAAACAGTTAGTGTATGGTTGAACTCGTAAAAGATGACTTCCATAGTACTACTTGGAACGAAAAAGTTGGTAAAAATGCAGTGACAATAGAGGGAAAACATCCAACCGCCCAAAGATTTTTGTGTGTGCTCTTTTTCAAACGAGCAAAGTTTCATGACTTCGAAGGCCTTTTCTTAAAATAAGCGCCCTCCGTGTAGACAGAGTTCACAGATCACTACCAGAGAACAATCATACCCAGTTCTAAATATAGGAAATCCCCGCCTGTAACGCTAGAAATGCCAATTCACGGTATTTCCAATCAACCACGACCGCAAGACTCCACGTTTTAGGACACTCCTGCAAAAGCTATATTATTATAATAAAGGTGCGTATATTATCACCTAAGCAGATACAGCTATTACTAGTGTTCGAATAGTCTCTTTTTACAACAATGTCAATCAACTAGCCATCTTTACGTGTATGACCAACGCGTCTACAATGTACTTGCAATTAGCCTTCGGGCAAGAACTTACAAATAAACTAAACTTTCCAAATATTAACATAGCATATGCACCTAGGTATACACAACACGCTAATGAAAAGGCCAAAGTCCAATCTTCAAAATATGTATTTTCCTAATTTCATAATTTCGCATTTCGTATCTACTGTTGTTACTCACGCACAAACAAGATACTGACAAAAATAAGTATTACAGTCGTAACACGTTATCATCAGGGTCTCACATGGATGAAAAAATGCGGTGTATTGCCTTTTGTTTAACAACGCGTTCTCACCATCTCGCTACAAGACGACTAGAGTGCCCCCCGTCTTAGATTTCCCCCGACCTTACCTAACATGCTGTAGGTGTCATACAACACCACAGGTACCCTGTTAACACCAATGACACCCATACGGATGCCCCTATAGTGCCCTCCCACACTGATGACTCATACGTGATCTGATCTGATCTGAGAGAATACTTGCGGGACGGAAGAGAGCATGCCAACCTCAGGCTAGCGTCAAGTTTTCAAACCGGGGCCCGGTCGGGCTGTTTGTGCTAACAAAAATAGGAACGTATACGTAAAAATATACACAAATACTACCCACGACTATTCTCTTTATGTCTTGTGTAGTTTGATGTCATATCATACTATTCGTTCCCGAAAGCTGCCCGGTTTGGCATGTGACGTAGGTCTAACCAAGGAGCTTTTTGGTCTAACAGGTGGTCGTTCTACATTAAGCTCGTAACAAACTAGGCTTGCCTGGTTACCGTAGTTACCAACATAAATGTGGAGAATTCCTCATCGCACACAGTACGGGAACAGCGTTAGAAACCGTAACACATGGATTACCACTCTCTTAGCATCCAAAACATTCAGTATGACGTAATTCCTAAGATCAGATCCCTAAAAAACTGAATGAAACTCTTAGAGCTCGATCCTCTGTTCCTTACAGAAGTAAATATTCGTTCTCCAACTTTCGCAGTAAAATCATTGCCAATTCCATTCTCTCAGGATTTGAAGAATCTTTTTCGGAGTCGTACTTTTTGAGTGACGTTAGAGAATCAGGGTACCGCCACAATGGGGGGCTTTGTACCAGCCGTGCGGAGATCAGGCCAGCGAAGATTTAAAAAAGACCTCGCAGAATGGGCACGCAAATATTGTCGGACGCGAGGGTAAACAAAACCCGTGCCCACCTCAAATACGGACGGTAAGCCTCTCGAAAGTAGGAGTACATGTGACGACAACACCTATCAAACTGGAGAACTGTCAAAGATAAAAATCAGCATCCACCAGCACAAGGGCATTGCAGGTATTCGGTCACTTACTGGACCATATCCGCGAATGAAAGGGAAAGGATATATTTCTAAAATTTCTAGGAAGTCACGAAAGCCGTTAGGAGAATCCCTTGGCTATTGTCATCAGTCCACATAGATTTTGCTGAACAAATTATTAAGTAAAGATAAGGTGTGGTGGGGAGGGGTAAGATGGAACATACGCCCACATACGTAGTCACCTGTCATTGCTATCATTGTAGGAAATATGATCAGCAACACAGGACATAAGTGTGTGCTATAGCGCACAATAACAATGTTCCAGAAATATTATGTCTATCCTAGTCTGTATATTCTAAACGACGGTTATGTGAACGGATAGGAAAAGAACGACATCCACACACACACGGGTTGGCCCAAAACTCGTGAATGAACATCGGTAGATTTTGGCCCCCACAAGGAGTTTTGTTTGCACAGTGTACCCTCAGCCATTAGCTAAACCAACAGGTTTCACTGAAAATAGGTCGTGCCACCAACGACTCGGGAAAAAAGCGTGAAACTGCACGAAATACACGCGTGACAACATGTGCTGAACCCCTAGTTACAAACCGACACCAATGAGAGTTCCACGTCGTGTTAAAAGGAAGGAACGCGTACTTACAACGATCGGTTCGTCCTAGGGTAGGGACACGGCACACACACCCGGACCACTGGCGGTACTGTATGCAACTAGGGCGAAGGCCTCCACCGATGCATCCCAAATTGTTCGACCTCAAAGAAGACGTGGAATCCGCCGCATTGTCCTCCCGCATGCGTACTGAAGCCCGTGGAGGAATTGTCTTTCAGCACAGATTCAGGATGATCTTATTGCCGGGCGGGGGTGACACCGTGAGCACCTTTGTACCGCGAGGAAGAGGGCGGGCCTTTGTGAGTTACCAAAATCCGTTAAGACAAACTCATCTTACACAAAATAAACTTCCTCCTGTGTCTGAAGAGCCTTATTTTCTCTGGAAACAGAGCAGAGGCGAGACCACCATGCCCTCTGCGGTGAGGCAGAAATGTCAGTTAACGAAGTTGAAGTGTAGATCCTATCTTGAGGAGACGTTGACTGATAAAACTCCGCATGACAGCTTACCATCCCTCTGCCTGCCCCGCTGTCATGCTCCCGTCATGCCCTGTGCACCTGAACGGACCTCGCAAACGATTAGAACGGCGCAAACAAGTGTCCATCGGAAGAACAGGGTACTTGGGGGAAAGGAAACTTCAAGAACTCTATGTGGATCCATTGTAGTAAAGTTTGCATGCCTTTCGAGTACTTTAGCACCTTTCGATGACAGACCGAAAACAATGAC
This sequence comes from Branchiostoma floridae, assembly GCF_000003815.2. NCBI lineage: Eukaryota > Metazoa > Chordata > Leptocardii > Amphioxiformes > Branchiostomatidae > Branchiostoma > Branchiostoma floridae. The sequence continues at coordinate 16,639,482 of NC_049985.1, read as the reverse complement.
AGACCACATGACCCAGTAGAGGGCAAGGCGACAGCACGAGCCGTCATTCAGTGGTACTCGGACAAGTGGACAGGCAAATAGCAACCAACCAAACTAACGATTAAAGATGAAACCATGGCAACTCTCGAGGTCGACATTTAGAAGAGGTCATACTCGCACAACTGCCGCTATTTTTTAATACTTTAAGCAAATGAGTGAGTGTATGTTTCAAACACCTGACGTTGTCTATAACTTGATTTGTGCATACTTGTATTCGTCTTCTTGCTCTAAGATAAGAATAATCATTCAAGACGTCTTTATGCACGACTTCTTCCACAGAGCCTGTACAAGAATTGAAGTGTCATGGCCGCCAACTCTCAGACATCCGAGATGTCGTTCTCCAGGTCACGTGATCGTGAGTCCATCTCCAGTCTTGTATTTCCCACGGACTCAATGGCGGCGTAATCCTCCAGAATTATACACGCATTAGGCACCGCTACCGTTCACATTCCTGTTCCTCTAACTTCATTAGGTGAACATCTTCACCAAAACGGCTCAGGAAAAATTGCTGTCACTCCAAAAGAAGGTGTTTCAAAGGTCATTTACCCGAGGTATAGTTCGAAAACCTACAGGTCACGCCGAAACACAGCGTATGGACATAGTGGCGCCATGTTGTTTGGACGCCAGGCCCGGGCAGCTATTCTAGACGCCTGGGACAGCCGCAGGTGCAACAGGATATGCTCCTTCCTCGGTCTTGTGTAGTGAGAGGCCTGGCCGATAAAATCAGAGGAACTGGTGCTATATAAAGATCCAGGACTTCCAAGTGTTCTGATTACGTGCAAGAAGAAATGTTGTCCAATGACACCCCTATAACCTAGAGGCATTTATAGAAAAGAGCTCCTTGCTATCACGGATCAAATAGTCACGTTTAACGCAGTGCTTTTTCAGTGCTGTTTGTATACCCTTCAGTTAGACTGTGGTGTTAGGAAATAATCCTTCATGCTAGAGGTACGCACATTGTATCCTACTGTATTAACTATTCTCTTGCCCACCTCCCCAAAGTTCTTCGTTATTGACCTCCAGAAGTAGTACAAGGGAAGAGGATGTTGGCACGATAAGGAAAACACTTCTCCCCAAACCTAATGTCAACATTACGTACACGAACCGACTTCCGAGGCTAGGGTAGGCTCCGGTACTGTTTCCGAGGCTAAACCACCAAATTGGCTTGTTTCCACCGCTTACAATCCTTATTATGCTAATGAGTCTCTTTTCGAGGTTAAAGCCCTCACGAGCCTGTTTCCGAGGCTAAAACCCCAAATGTGCCTGTTTCCGAGGCTAACATTCCTAATGGACCTGTTCCCGAAGCTAAAACCTCTAATGGGCCTGTTTCCGAGGCTTAAACTCCTAATGGACCTGCTTCCGAGGCTAAAACTCCTAATGGGCCTGTTTCCGAGACTAAAACCCCTAATGCTTAATGTCCTGTTTCCGAGGCTAAAACTCCCAATGGCTCTGTTTCCGAGGCTAATACTCCTAATGCTAGTGCTTGTTTCCGAGGTTAGATATTACCTTACGCTACTCAGAACACAACATAACCTATGTCTTAATAGAAACTAAGCCGTTTAATCCTTTGTCTAAGCAATAACATCAGCATCACGTAATTCTAACTCGTACTGTTTTCAACCTTCCTGTTCGACACCGTGAAGACGACACGTGATACCAGACAAAAATAGAAGGCTCGTCATGCCATACAAATGCCTTCATCACATAATGTTGTAACGAATTAATCCTTAAGTAAGCTAAGTATTGTATTTCTGACGTTTTTCAGTCCATTTGCTTGATGTCATGTTAGTTCAAATGTTCCCACGACCTGACAAACCACTAACGGTAATGGGGAGGGGGGCACTAGTTTTGACATTGCAAACATATTTGATGTTGCTTCGCCATAGAGACTAATGGGTATACACTGTTCGCAGTTACACCGTAAATAAATCATCATATTGACACCACAAAGATGCTGAATATTTTCTATGCTCAGTTACATTCCCACAAACATATCAGTGGCTTTATCGCGTGTCTTAAATTTGAAAAAGCAAAATACCTGAGGGCCTAGGGTTGGTCGAAATACAATTTACTATATTGTGATTGGTCCAAAGTCCTGACTACGTTTAATCAAACCTTATTAACGTTACATACGTCGTGAAATCGTATTACGATCGCGAACTGATGGCATTCTTGGAATAGTCGTGCTTGTGTCGTACAAAATTCGCTTGTCATATTACGGACAAGGCTGTCTTTGAACCTTGTCGGCGATTGGTTCTGTCACAGTCTGCTTCAAAATTCTACGAACGGAATCAAATCTTTTGTCTTTTTGGGGGGGGGGGGGAGGCCACGTCCGCGACGTATCTCTGAAAACGTTAAGACTGTACAGGGCAGGCGCAACGCCCGTACTGGCACGAGCGAGGGGCGAATCCGCAGCCCGATGGCACACAAAGCTTTGCCTGCACGTAAAGTTCTACGGCGTGTCTGCGTGCTCCAAAATCCGTCGGATTCCCTTTGAGTTCGTGCGGAGGCGGTACCTACAACTTACAGATCCCAAAAGATTGCAGACATTTTGGCCATAGACAGCACGTATTTGCACGTACGGCGGGTTGTGCCCTTAGCTTTACAAATTACAAGCACCACCCACCACCCAAACGCATTTTTTCTGCGCTTTTCAGACTGTGATATTTGCCGGGGACTCAAGGCAGACACGATGGGCTCTTAGTCGGGATAATCCTGCCAGTCCCACTGTAAGACTTCCCCCCTTGACCTACATACACACCCAGCTAGGAAACAGACTGTGTCCTCTACGTAAGTACCCCAACACCAACAACCTTCCGTCTTTCTTAGCCTCCACCAGGCCTTTCATATGGGGGAACGGAGATCGTACAATTCGGCAAAAAAATCGTGAAATTCGCCAGGGGAGTCTACGCTTTATATAGGTTCATGTTCCCCCTACGCGGATGACCAACTCCTCTGGTAGCAAAACTCCCCTGGCAAATTATTCTCCCTATAATAGCCAGCGTAGTCATACTGGGTAGAGGCTACGTCTTTCCCTAGTCTTCAAGCAGACCCTACGTTGCCTTAGAGATAGTATCTAAGCTGGCCAAGGAGTACAGCCGGCCAAAGGGAGATAGCCGGACACAGGGAGTCAAACGGGCACCGGTGCCGGCTATAGATACTATCTCTAAGGCACCGTAGGGTCTGCTTGGAGACTAGTCTTTCCAGCCTGTCACAGCGGCGAGTCAGGCCAGGGTTAGGGCGGCAACTTTACCTGCCTCTCCGTCAACTCGCTCCTCCTCGGAGCTTATCGAGACCAAGTCTTCCGGAGCGGTGGTTGGTTTAGCTAAGTCTACCTGAGAATTGTTGTGATTACGGACGATACTCGCTTGTTGGAACTGTTCTTATGACATCTGTTGGCACGAAATATATAGGCTTTGTTGATAAGATACCCTTTTAGACGAAAATTCGTACTAAAAGACACAAAGAGAAATGTTTTCATCAAGGAACCACCTTGGACACCTGTAGTGCTGTGTATCTTTGTCCATGGTATGGATGGATCAAGTTCACATACATCCAAACACAATACGATATGACGTTTTCCATGCAGATGTTAGGTGGGTTGATCGCAACATTGGATAACTCATCCTGAAATGCAGTCACTCCTTCTCATCTGCTTGAAGATATTAACTCTGCCTACAAACTCTTGAAGGACGACAAAAGCAGAGACTGTATATGAGCTACATTACTCCCACAATGTCCGTTTAGGACCAACCATACATGCCATTTTCACTACACACACACGTGTATGTAGACTGAGATCCCTTGAAAACCAGCGATACCACACTACTACGTTACTGAAGAAGCTATACACAGACCTGTAAGCAAGGAAAGAACGTAATCTGCAAATAGATCCTGAATATAATATGACAGATCCATACTACTTACATGCGTAAGTCGTAACAGCCACTCCAACGAGCGTCGATCCAACAAAACGTCCTGTGATGGAAAAGCATTCCAACTAAACTATTCCGCTAGTTCCCAGCCTTGAGAAAAGTATTCCTTTACCAACGATAGCTTTAAAAAGCCAGCACTAATAGGTCCCTAATGTTAGGAACGACACTAGGTCTGTCTTTTAACCCACTAACCGGACAAAACCTCGCCATCCAAAGTGAAGCAGGCGAACAAAGAGGAACAATTGATACCGATGAATGCGAGCTGTATCGCTTCCCTTCTAAACGCATGTGGTAGCTTTCCTATAGAGAATCATTTCTCCTTCCGCATATTAACACGATAAGCCTATGTGATACATGTATAAATGATGGATCAATCTAATTCCATTGATAAAATCGTAAATCTGACGGAATTTTAAGAAAGGTAAATATGAAAGAATCAGTGTCACGCTATAGAGGTGGTCACGTGCAGGGGGGTTGTATGGAGGTATAGCTTACCCAGGTTTTTTTTCTCGAGGAGAAAGGGCGAAAGTATTGTTTTCGGTCAAGTGGCAGAAAAGTGCCCCACAAAACAGCTCGTTGGAAGTTGATATCATGGGAACTCCTCCGTACAAACTGTTTTTAAGTAGGGAGGACTGGTCCATTCATTAGATAGGGAATAGTTGGGATATACCGTGTACCCCCTAAGAATTTCGTAGTGACGAAAAAGAACTTCAGCCATGTGAATTTGCGACGTTGGCGTTTCAATAAAATCAGATAAACTTCTTGTAATCATTCTATTTTCCCAACAATATGATTACGTAAACGTCAATTACGTAGCAAATTACAACGTTTTTCAGGCTGTTGCGTCAACATTTTTCCTCCACTTAATCAAATCATCAATCGATTAACAAATGCTTGTGATTCTTAGGCAAATACTTATGCCCATAGAAGTGAAACATAACCCTCCACAAACTTTTAGAACAAGATAAGTTATCTTATCTTGGATCTAAAATTACTCTTAATGATGTGTGGATCTGAGTTCAGAGCACGCCCCCTTTAATGGGTTCTGATGGCCACCGATCTCATAGTGTACCTCAGTGTTTTGTCTCTTTGTCGAGTCACAAAGCTTTAGAAGCGCCTCTAATTGACCATGGAAGGATTCAAGGACTTTCTTAAATGCCCGCTTTAGACTGAACTTACGTGATAGTAAAATAGTCGTGCGACAGTGATGTTGCCCTCGACGTCTCGGGCGACGGTATTCTAGAAACCGCATTTACAATGGTAATTACATATACTAGTATAAGGTGCATGACATCGTGAAACGCACATTTACAGACATCATTTGAATAAAAAAGGTGAACTTTTTAATGAAGAGGGTTTTGTTTTTTATATACGAGATCAAAGAACCATCGGTTGCTAGAACACATGCTCTTTCGTCCGTGCAATTTCGATACGGGATCTTCAAATCGCGTCTAAAAATAGAACCCCTTCAAACTGAAGTAAACGACAACAAGCAGCTCTTATTTGCATAAAACAAACAGTAAACAACAAGTGAGGCGAGAAGTAGAGCAGAACGTTGGGGACCGATCTCCGAGCAGATGTATGGAGGGAAGATCGTATATTTCCTAATAAATACCTCGTTCTCATTCCGACAGTCTTAAACAGAATAGTCACCAAATATCTACTTGGAGATTCTGACATAGGTGGGGAGGGGGGCAGGTAGCCTCACAATAAAATGATTTCATTAACTACATTGACGTTAAAGTAATTAACGTCTACATATGTATCTGGTGAACCATGTTAACCCTCTGATATGCCTGTAGAACAAGGCTATCACAGCCTTTGTAGATATGATCGATTGCAAGGCGGGTTTCGGGTTACCAGATTTATTTGAGGGGGCTCGACTGTCAAGATCTCGTGTCGTAATAAGGATTACGTCGTCAATAAGCCGTGAATGTTCATCAACAACACGTGGTGTTATCGATCGTTAGAAAATGTTTGATCTAAGATGGCTGTCATTTAAACATTGGTAAGGTCAATTTGATTCGATTATATAGGAACCCCTTAACTGATGCGTGCGTATCTGCATGCGAAGAAAAGGATTGGGCAAAAAAGTTCTTTATGAAGACTAAGTGGTCAGGAAGGTTAACAAATGAATGGACACACAGAGTATGGTATACAAAACAACAGATTTTTTTTCATTTTTGTTCTTTTACATCTTCTTGATTTTGGAGTCGACTTTGACATGCTACGACATTACCGTTAGTATCCTTTTTCCGAATATTTTGTAATGTACGGCATATATTTGCTCATTTTGCAGCTGCGTTGGACGATTTACAGAATGGTCGAAAACGATCGGAAACAGACGAAAATTAATGCGAGAACTGACGAAACGCCATCCACATCAACATTGCCTTACTCTAACAACATACCACAATACAATTTTTCGCACATTTTCAGTGCAATTCTAACCCGTTTATAAACTAATTCAATTGTAGGCAGCACAATCTCTGGCACTGTTTTGTCAGACCAATGCTAAATTTAGATCTAGCGGTAAGCCATCACCAATACAAGAAAGACAAATACTCCTATGAAAATGGTATGAATTCATTAGCATCAAAAAGCACATCTATAACTGCTATGTTTACCCCTAAGGCTATCCACGATCTCGGCTCTTACACAACATATAAAGCCAATACAACCATGTGCTTTGAACTTCTCAGTTGAGAGATTTGAAGATTTGACCGTTATTACTGTCAGGCAATGCGCTGTGATTTGCGGGGTAGGCCATCTTTCCGACATCAATCACAATTACGGAAATGTGGATTTGTTACCCAGTGTACATAGTTACGGCAGCATGGTAACGCCTATGCGGGGGAGGTAGGGGTATATTGCAAATGTTTTTGAAGTTAAAGAGGTTTTGATGGCCTTCTAGCGCCAGTAGGTACAGCTAGACTATCTAACGGAAGGTCTAATGTACTAGAATTTGATTCCGATGGGTTCATTATTGTATACACAAATATACATGCCATCCACCACGTTTCGCAAGATTTTGTAATTTGGCAAGAAAATTAATATTCAGAAGAGGGGGTGTATGAAAAGCGTTAAAAAGACTGTGAGATCGTAAAAATGGTAAAGACAAATATGCTCTGTAGTCTTAAAACATCTGCTCTGCTCAAGTAGATTTTTGCATGTATAAAAGCAGCCCTTTAAAAATTTCGGACGAGGGGCGATATTTCGCACGACAAATCATTCACCTAGCAACGGTGATGACGTCATTGCCAATGGCGACATAGCCGCTGTCCCCCCTGGTAACACCATACTTCAGTAGAAGAGCGCTAGCTGTGGTCGGACCAAAGGCGGTACTGTTACATGTTTATGTAGATCAATATGTTGTACGTGATACATGTCCACAACGTGTAGCCTCGTGCACAGCCGCGTGACAGGGTTTGTAGATGGACTCCTGTACGTATGCCAGGATACGGGATACGATGACAGCCTCAACAGGCTGTATTGGAGGCCATCAGAGCCACGTGATCAGTAAGTTTTTACCCATAACCTCGACTCTGATGACAAAACATGTGAACACCACACACATGCATTGTAAACAACATCAACTATGAACGTCGGCATGCTTTTCATTGTAACAGTAACACAACAGTCTAGCAAAGCAGCTTATCCACTGACCGAGTCCCTACCTGTCGCGAGATCTAGAAAACTTAAAGCACCGAGAAAAAAATAAAGAAAGTCAAAAGTCTATCACGTCTATCGGAAGATATGAAAGATTCTGTAGGCACACAACAGATGCGGACCACATAATGGCACGACAAAAGGCCACACACATTGTTGTTATTGATGACAGTGCCATCTACATGTATTAACGAGCATGTCTGACCGTTACTCTTGGAAACCGTTCTATACTGCCCATGCGATGGTCAGTATCCCCTTCCCTTTGTCCCTGCTTTGTCCAGTATCATGCCTGTCCGTCTAGGACTGATTCTTTCGTTTCTACGTCCAGAAAATTGGCGCCAACAAAGCGGTATTTGTGATTTCCTTTACGTCCCGTGTGCAGTTGGGATTAAGTCACAACAAAACCTAGGACAAACCTTACAAAAGACGGCGATAAAGACAAATATCCCTGGAGGTCTTCTAGGTCTGCGACAGACGACGAGTCTTGAAATGGCGACACTCCGGGACTCTCACGTACCAGCTCGACCTTAGGTGGAGGAAAGTCCACAAAGCTATGTAGTTTGCCGGGAGAGAATGACAAACTGTGTCGCCGCACGTTGTAATTGGCATTAGCGGCGGCAAGCGGTTCGACCCCGACAAGCCCTCTCTCCCCTCCCCTTGTGTAGAACACAGAGTTATCGTCCTATGCTGTAGGTCAACCTAGTTTGACCCCGACTGGTGTCACTTTTGCCACGGTCCCATTGTTCGCCCCCAGCTCCCCACCAACAAGCTGAATACAGCAGGGTCCTACACAAGTCGTGTTCTCCATCATTCTGACACAGATTACTTCCGAGATATTCGGTTCCGATTCAATTTCCCACAGCGGCTAAACCACAGAGCCATTTCCCAGCGTTCCAGTCCGTTTCCATCGCTTAAAGAAAAACAAACCAAACTTGACACGAATTTATTACCATGCTTCTACTCTCCTTTACTAACTACGACCGTTAAAGCCAGTAGGCTTGTTCTAGGAGGTAAAATTACAGGTTTGTGGGAAGGAAGGGGTGACTTAGACCGCCATGTCAAATCCTTTGCCTTTTTCAACAACAAGCCACTCCAAGCAGCCGAGCCCTGAATGGAGCCGAGCTAAGAGCTAAGCCACACAAGTGGAGCCTTGCAAAATGCGTGATCAATCATAGCTGGACTCTGTTGTGGGGGAGGGGTGTAGTACTAATGACTTACCTTGTTGGAACAAAGTATGGAGCTAGCTTCGCTGTGGTTACAGCCTCTCTCTTGCTACAGTTTCACGCAAAGACACGTCTGGCAAATGCTCAGGTACAACACACGCGAGCACAACGTTCTCTGAGAATATGACGAAATACCGAAGCAGTTCTGTTCGGTAGCTCGCTCTCTCGCTCTCTCTCACCTGTCCCGGCGAAGAAAGGTAAATACGGGTGCAACAGGAACCCTTCGGATGTAGGGCTCGAATCCCGGCTTACCGAATGGTGACTGCACGCGAGGGGAGGGCAGCATAGAGCGCCATTATGTGACGAGAGTTGGAAGAGGAGAAAGAAAGAATGTGGATAATTGCCCAACTATACAGGACGGAGTATACTAGTAGAAAACGTCTGGAACGGACTTGCTTGCAGTACTGATACTTTAAAAGGCATATAACCGTGTCCAATTGAAATGTATGTACACTTATCTCATTACAGACAATGAAAACACTGGTGATGCTTTGTTTTACGTGTCATTCACTTATCGGGGCCGATAAGCTTACAGCTGATTAGATCGAGTTAATAATATCTCCTGTCAATCATATTGTGTGCAAGAGGATGGTGACTGACAAACTGACCAATACAGACGAGAAATCCAAGATACTGCCTTCCCATTGGTCAGTTGTTGTAATTGGATTAACGTACACTGACGTCATGATCCTGTTCTACCAAAACGGCACAGATATAGAACATCCTCTGTCACAACATATTAGACTTGTACAACTATATGGTCTCCTTACAAAAAAGACTGATTTTCGCGCCATTTTTTAACTGTGACAATGTTAGAATAGATTTAGATGATACAATTAGAGGTGGACTAGTATCGGACTATTTTTCAATAATGCAAAATATGTACCGGTTACTCATGACGTTAACCAATTACGTTGCCGGATGTGTCAGGCAAGGCAATTAATTACACCACAAACAAGAAACGAAAGAATTTCAATAATTACACCACCAATAGTTCCGAATACTTGGTGGTAAGAGAGTTGTCACGGAGAAATCTTCAACCAGAAGAACTCACGGGAAACACGTAAACAAAACAAAACAGTTACACTACAATAACAATATACAGCTGTTCTAATATTGGACTATAAGATCACTGAGAACACATTCGGGACATGTACAGGAGTGCAAACTTATTGTAAGATTCTTGTGACTTACGTATCCTTTGTAACAGATTTCATGTAGACCGCTTCCCTATACAAGACACCAAGTACAATTAGAATATGCCATCAGGAAAAGGTACGTATATTGTAAGCCCCAAAAAGTCCCGAGTTGTATAGTTTGCTAATGAGGTTATGACATACATGTATCTGAACCTACCTTTCCAATGGTGTTTGATCAAAAGAAAAGAGTTACTTCAAAATAGCCCTTATGTTGTCCTATTTTGTATAGCGTTGTTCGAAACAGTACAGGTGTAACTACACAATTCAAATGCATTATTGGCCTGGTATCCAAACGGATTACTAGCATATATCTCCTGAATCTCTTCTGTCCTCTCTTCAAATATTAGATACATTATAGGACTGTGCTGTTGGCCAGACATGAAGGCTCATAGATCACCTTTGTTCTAAGTGAAATAGTATAAAACCTATATGTGCGCTATTACTACACAGTAACACATACCAAGAAGACCATTCGGAGACCAATCAGTTCTATCTTGACAGTCCCACTATGGACAGGATCCTTAATGCTTGCGCCAATGGGAAAATTATCAAAGGATCACCAAAATGTGGTCACATTGGCCAGGTGGTCATTATGTAGAGATAGTCACTTGTACAGGTTTGATGTCACTTCAGTGTTATAATACGACAAGAGACGACTACTGAGAAATCACACTCGGCCAAAAGACGTCAGAACGTCACGTATCTGCTTGACATGTATGACGTCACCAACACGTAACCAATAGGAAATTGATACAGTGATACACTGTAGTGTGATCATGAGATGTACAAACCCACAAGATAACAACGCTCTGTTCCCACGGCCCCACCTGTGTAAATCCGAATCAAACCGGTACGGTCCTCACAATCGGAGCTATCGTTCGATACCACGCTGATACACTCTGTCAAAATATTAGTTTTAGGTTGCCAAACACTCTGATTTGGGTAATCTGTCCTTTGATATCAGATGTACTTTTAGGATCTGTGTCCTCAAAATTGTCGGTAAGGTGACCATACGTAATGCAGATATATAAAGTTAATATATTGTTGGATGTTATACATTTCTTATGCTGTCTTTATATATGCGTCAATCGTTAGAAGACACCGTCCACTATCATATTCCTAGCCTCTGGGTGTATATATATGAACAACAATAGCCTTTCTTCAAGGCACGTCAGGGAGGAAATGTCGGGAATGCTACACAAAGAAAAGAACTCTTCATTGGGGGATGTGGAGAGCCTTGATACAGGCTACCCTTAGGGCATGGCAACCAAGAAGGTCCTTTCTCTAGATTAACTTCAATAACGTTTCTAAATTCTTCACCACAATGATACACAGTATATCCTACTAGAGAATAATCTGTATACGTCCTGGGCAACGTTAAAAGGGTTGGACACAAGGATAAAAAGCAGAGAGACTGGCAGCATGTACAACGAAGAGACACAAGGCCTTCAACCGCACATACTTGTCAACATGATTGTGGTCTTCTTCGGAACGTAGAGCATTCGACCACTCCTCACTAGCTCCGAGGGAAACACAACGGCCTACAACGAAGCTATTGTCTCTCACCATGATTCACTCCATTCATGAGATATGCGCCTAAAGAGCGGAGAAGCTAATAACACTTTTTAGAGCCTCTAGTGAGGATCTGTTCATCGCCTTCGCTATCAATCATCTTTTGTGCACAAAAGATAGTAATCTTCTAAACTTAAGAATTAGACAACCTTACTGGCATTTCCTTTCTGACACAGAAGCACGCTATATTCTCACTTTCCCCCACAAAGAGAAAACAACCCTACTATTAGCATCAAGGAACCTATATATCATAGAAGAAGTGGATACATTTGTCTTCCGCTGAATCAAAAGAAGACACCAAACCCAACGCATCTAGCTCGATGTTACCATCTACCAGGACGTAAACTATACTCTGGCCAACCAACTCCTCTGGTGTGTTTTCAGTCTATTTGGCCAATTTCTGCTATTTTTCAGCGACCTTGGAAGCCTGGTACAGGCTAGCTCGATGTATATTCTAAACTATAGGAAGTGCATCGTACCTACCATTCTTGTATAAATGTACTTGCAATTAGCATTCGGAACTTATCACTATTTATCATTAACTAAGAAGAAAAGAATGATGCAGTATCGTTAGATAGGGAGGGCCAGTGACTACCCTCTAATATACGTATGACAGATGTAACCTGGTAATTGGACCCGGAAATCTGACCCGCCCCCTGTACTGTACGTGGGAAGACTCACCTGACGATGTATGGCGTAGAAGACGTCCACTGAACTGTTGAGGTTAACTCCTTCAGGTGTGATCAACTGCTCCTCGTCAGAGTCTCTCTGTTCCTCGAAGACTCTCAGTTGTACTTCAAGATCTGGGTCCGCATACTCGTCGCGCCTGTGCACCGGGAGGGAGGGAGAAAACGTACGGTGTTAGGCGCACGTCGGCCCGCCCGCTTGTCTCACCTAATCCGGTAGATACTGACTAAACGTGTGTTTTTCCTAGCAATGACGTGATCGGAAGTAAACCGACCTTTGCTCGGGCTTTCTCGGGATTACCCATACTTCCTGCCTGTCCTAAGTGACCTTCTCGAGAATATCCCACCATATATACGAACATGTATATGTGAATATACAAAATATACGTCTAGATACTACTTAGAACTCTATCTTCGTCCTCTCAACACATACATATCAACGCCATCGGGTCATTACCCGTGTTAACTATCTATGGAATGCGCAGTTTGGTTATTTTGGGATTACTTTCCCGGTGCAGTGATATCGCGCGCGTGTCTAGCAGCGATTCAACCACCTGTAAGATTCGGTCCGCCCCCCTCCCCACCTCAAAGTTTAGAATATCAGATTAAAGATAAACATTGCGTAAATATTCTTCATTTTAGCTAGCAACAGAAATATCTCTCTTCACCTATCGACCACAAATATGTTACTTTTCTGTCAGATATAAAAAAGAATGGATTATTAACGTGCAAGATTACTATTGGCAGTTAGTCTATGATAATTTTTGCGTTTAGAATTTATCATAGAGAAATGACAGCAAGAATGTCATTCCAACAGTAAGGTTCCGTTCTTATCTACGGGGATAACTCATTTACCCATGTACTTCTGGTGCGTATTTACTCATGATAGTGTTACATCCTGTGGGCGACCCTTGGTCCTCTCAACATTTCACCACTATTTGTTCTCTCGTTGTATGTATGGTTTACCTTTGCTGTTATTTGCATAGGGCATCGCTGGAAACAATTAATTTTAAAGATGAAAGGCTTAAACGATGACAAGATCTACAGGAATTTTATTTTAGATTACATATTTGAACTGCTTAAAATATTATGAAAGGGGTACACTAAATTTTCTATTAATTCAAAGCCCGCCTAAAAATGATATAGGTATTTGTTAATTGCAAGATGAAAGGCGTAATTGATGACAATATTTGCTGGAATTTTGTTTTAGATTACATTTTGCTATGAGAGGTGCACTATTTCTATGAATGTAAAGACCAACCAAAAATGATTTAGGTATTTGTTAATTCTGCTTGATTTTATGCTGCGACATTTTGGATAACGTTAGAATTCTGATTATAGGTATTTGTTAATTGCAAGATGAAAGCCTTAAATGATAACAATATCTACTTGAATTTTGTTTTTGAATTACATTTTAGTGCTATGAGAGGTGCACTATTTCTATGAATGTAAAGACCGACCAAAAATGATTTAAGTATTTGTTTATTCTGTTTGATTTTATGCTGCGTCATTTTGGACAACGTTAGAATTCTCTCCCACGCTCTTTTTCTCGTGGTTTGACAGATGACTTCTCAAATAGGCCGATTACAATGAGAAATACGTCGTCGTCTCGGTTTCTAAAAATAATGAGAAACGGTTCTATTTTTGTAGTCTTTTGACTCGGGTGTTTTTTGTTATTCAAGTGTGACCTAGTTTCCGCGAGATGTGTGTATGTGCTCCTCGGATATCTGGGCCCCTCCGTACGGGTTCCCTAACCTTCCGCACCGCAACTTTAAACGTTAATTACACGGGCGCACAACCCGGTTTCTTGGTTGCCACTGTTTATTTTTCGGCGCGGAGAATAAGGGGATACCTCGTGAAATTTCCCCCGCCACAAAAGGCTCTGTTTACCGGCGGTGGGCTCGCGTTTCGCCGCTAATTGACTTGGCTCTACCCGACACAGGTGATTTGGTGACAGGTCGGTAGCGATAACGGTGTGATCGGGGCAGGTAAAAGCCAGGTAGGGTAAGGAATTTTTGCAAGAGACCGTGGAGAGACATTTACCCCCCGTGAATAACAATCCCCTTACGATCCCATTGTTTACGATCATGGTACTTGAGTATATTATTAGATAGACAGGCCTGGTTATTAAGACCACTCGACGGGCAAAGGCCTTGAACACACAGTCCCGTCCCAAACTTTCTTCACCAAGTCGACTACTTCTGACACTGGCCCTGCACGCATCGTCAAAGATCTTTACCCGCGGAGAGAAGTTGTGTTTGCTTAGAACTTGAATCGGCAAACGAATTTGAGCCCCCTATACCACCTCGTAGAAAACAACCCCATTTCGCGTTGCGATAGAAACGGCAGCGATCGAATCACAATGTCATTGGACAGTCCGTCGTCAGACTACATGAATACATCAGACCCGGGTCAACCCCAAAGGGGACTTTTAGCCCCGCTGTTTTCCTCTGGAAGCTGTTAGGAAAACGGAACACACTCCAAAACCACTTAGTGAACGTTGTCCGTCGGTTTAGGGAACAGAGCTAAAAGGAGAGACCCGACATCGTATCTGCTCTCAGTGTGTTGGCAAAACTTCTGGGAGTGTTGATACTGGTTATTGTGAGTAAGAGATCGCTCTGACACGGCGCTTCTAAGTCTTTGTACTAACCACTGCGCTACCAAAATGTATGACGTGGGAAAGTCAATAGCGATTATTTAGCCATGCAGAAAGCTGAATTGATGGTGTTTTTGCCCAAATTGTGCCTCGCGCCCCGAAAGGTTCTCACCGCCCGGCCCACCCTGGTAGGAGTCTCGTTTGTTTGTCTGTCCCGCTTGTTTTTTCAGCATTGGTCTTCCCATTCACCAGAGTACTTACCTTCTTTACGAGTGTCCGTATCATGGGAGATTATGCAAATCAATACGGCAAGTACTATTTGCACACCGGTCGACAAGCCCTCCCCTTTCCCCCACTCACCTTAGCTTTCGCAGTAACTCCAGAAGCTCAAGTCCTGTACACAGAAGAGAGAAAAAAACACCATCAGATCTAACTTCGTCACCATCGCACAAATCAAACAGCTGTGACAACGTTAGTCCTACAATCTTTACTCTCCCTTAATGGCAAGTTGATCGACCGTCAATTAAGTCCCCTTCGGGAAGGACACGGGGGATGTACCGAGGATGTCCCGTCTGTACGCGCCTGCCCCGAGGGTCTCCCACGGCGGCCACTTAGACCCTGCACCGCCGGATGGAGGGCTCGCGTAGGTGAAAAGTTCAGCTCACCTTCGCCACTCCAGTGTCTTGAGCTGACAGGGTTGCTAAAACAAGGCGCGGGGACATACAAGAGCTTGTTTGGCGACTGGTTCCTGCAGTGTTTGCGGGGCTCCTGCCCACACGGTACGGCACTGACAGCTCGGCCTTGTAATGGTGGGGGGAGTGTTTGTTGTGGTGCCCGACACCGAACGACACCGTCGTACTACTAGCTCCTTCCCAAGTCCGATTCCCAGGCGGCCTGTGAGGCAGATGTCCACCGCTTTGTGCGCTAGCTGCATCCCCTCCTCCCGTGCACGCAATCACGCGACCGCAGTCAGAAAGGCTGCGGGGATACAGTTGAGTGGCCCCCACACAATGCCTACTTTGTGCCCGTGCACCAAATTCAAACAAGAGTCGGTACTTGTTGGCCCTGGGTGGATATCAGTGAGAAGCCGCCCGCAATACAGGCCCTGATTAGCCGCACTATGTTGCGGGATTACACCCTGTGTAGGTAATGTTACCTGGATGTGGTGACACAAGACTACCGGAGGAAAACCGCCACAGAGCGAAGACGTGTGTCTCCTAGATCCTACGCCGTACGGCCTCTGCGTCGCCAGCCCAGTTTAGAACACACACAGACGGACTTACGCTCCACCGCGCAGGTCTACTCACCGAGCAGTGATAATCGCCAACGCCAGGTCCTGATTGCGTAGCGCGCGGGGTAAAAAAAAAGTCGTCCTGCCCGACACCGGCAAGCGCCTGTAGCTACAAGGCAAGGCTTGCAGCTGATGATGACTCGGGATCTCTCACTTTACTGGCCCGAGGGGGGTGGGAGGGACATGTGACGTCACAGCCAGGTCATTGCGCCAACCTGTAGGAAGCATGGCCCATGGCGGGGTCCCTTTGTTTGGAGATGTCATGAGCTCACTTGGCGTGTTTGTAAATGTCTCATCGTCAAAACAGAAGCTGCACTTTGAAGAAGCCGAGCGAAACGTGTTAGACCATATCTTCTACAAAGATATAGAAATAGATAATTCCTAAAAAATTGAATCTTAGAATTGTCTACTCGCGTTCCCCGGTAAGAAAAAAGATGTAGTCTTCATATACATGTGTCTTGACTTTGAATAGTTGTCTTAGAGGTTGTCGACTATCTCAAACAATGTTTGTCCTCTATGAAACCGTAAACACAAACTCCATCAAGAAGATTCTTGACGTTGGTTTGCATTGTGGCAACACATCTATTGTCAGAAGCGCGGAAAGTTTGCTTTATTTGTCGCCTAAAACAGATTCGACCAAGCAAAACGTCTCTAAATATTTTTTGCCACTCCCCTACTGTCTTCAACACCTGAAGCAAGGAAACTGGGACATCGGCAATAGACGACGGATGGGCTGTTTGGTTTTCCTCATGGATGTTTCGCGGGGAATATGAGGGCCCCAATCGAACAATATTTGACAAGCACTTAACATGCCCTGTGTAATTTTAGGGGACCCCAAATATATCAACACCGTGGGATGGGCCATGGCACAGAGCAGGGTTGTAGCCCGTCCTTCCGTCCTTTGACGGAATTTTGCAGGTGGGGACGGAAAAAAAAATTGCCCATTCCGTCCTCTGTGGCAGACAAAAATGGAAAAAAAAATTCAGCCTGAAACTTTTTCTGTAATTTTTCACAAAAACAGATGCTGTTGAACGGCTTAGTCTACCAGACTAAAAAATTACAGGTCAAAATGCAGGAAATGGCATTTCAAAGGGTCTTGATTTCAAAATTTTCCGAGGAACATGCTCCCGGACCCCCCTTGGAACGGCGCACCGTGCCTTCGGCGCTCAATAGATTTCCATTCAGAATCGAAGGGACGGAAAATGATTTCAGGCTGGCTACAACCCTGGCACAGAGTCTCTTAGCTTTTCCCCCAGTGTGTCATCCGTAAATGTGCTTCCGTGCATATCATTCTGACCGGAGATTTGGGTTCTTTTGGACGACAATGTTTTGATACCCATGCTGTAACTGCGGCGAAAGGAAGGGTAGTGTCGTCACAACAAATTCATAAACTGCTCTTTTTACACAGGATACAGCTGAAATAGCAGCCAATTGAGCTGTGTTTTCCTAACTGCAATTCTACTGCTGTGCTTATTGGCCAACAAACTTTGTGATGGTCCTGCGCTGCAAACTTTTGCCATAGTTTGCCACAAACAATTACGTCATCTTTTTTTTTTTACAAAATCTCGCGAGAATCTAACGAGACTAGTACTATGACAGCAGAGAAGCACGAACTTGAAGTTAAAATTCCTTCTGTTCCTTCTTAATCTATCATTTATTCGTGATCAGTAGATGGGAAAATATTCAAATTGAATTGCTAAGAACACAAATATGGCAGCAATATTTCATGGCCAAGAACACTTCGACCATAGAATATGGAAAATTTATAATTAATGTTCGTCTTCTCTAACATTGTAGTGATGATGGTTCGAATATTTAATACTTAAGGTCTACGACCGGTCTTTTCTTCATTTCGTACGGACCGCGTTGTTCTTAAACTTGTACCCAAAGCTGGTAAGTGGAACATGTATCCAACCTAGCTACAACTTGCGCTAATGAAAAGGAAAATTTCAAAACTACGGATTTGAAATAAACAAACAAGAGAAACGCCCTTCTTCAACCTTCACGCCTTCATAAATCATGGTGCTAAACACAGCCCGGGACAGAGAACAGACGAGCTTCTCCACAGCTCTCGTCCCCATGGTGATATCGACCACCCCGCGGACATATCTGCGTAGCCGCGCTGCAGACGACACCCAGCGCCACCCCTGACCCGGGGCCAACTCACCCCTCTACTCATCAGATAAACAAGATAACGATTATGCGTCAATCTGTGTGATAAATGATGTCACAGTGCCACTCCTATGTGTGCCCTTTGGTAGCGACAATGTGGGCGAAGAGAACAGATAATAGAAAGGTTGATTTTTCACAGACCCACCTTATTTTTACCCTCGCAAACTTGTCTGACCGGTATGACAGTGTAGTATTGATTAGAGCACACTTGAATTACTGTTGTTACATATACAGCGTCATGTCTGCAACAACAAAATTCTCCTACTAGCCTATAGCACATGTATGTACTATGTTCTAGAAAAACATAGCTAGGATTGTACTGGTACAGATTCAGTTTACTACCCTCCAAGCAGAGGTTAAGCTCCGGCTTGATTTTGACGCTTTTCTATGTGGGTTTTGTCGGACTTTCTACTTTGCAAGCTCTGCGTATGCATAAAAATGCACTATGTTCTAGAAACACATACAATAGTTAAGACTGTACTGGTGCAGACTTAGATATAGTTCATCTCCAAGCAGAGGTTAAGTTGAGTTTGACGATTTTCTATGTGGGTTTTGTTGAACTTTCTATTTGCTAAGGATTTCTTTTTTTTTTATTCTGGCAGACAAATGAAAACACCCAAAACAGACACTCTGACAGAAAAGCTTAAGGGGGAGTCAGAAACAACCAAGAGCCTAACCTCTGCTTGGAGAATAAGAATAAGACATGGTTGCATCACCTCATCAGTGATAAGTTAGCAAGGCCCGGGGAAAGACTGGAGGGGAGACGCGGGAGAATCAGACTGTCGAGGTCACAAGTCGGACAGTGATTTATTGACTGACTAATTGGTTAACAAATCAGACAGCTTGTCTGATACGTACTAACTGGTTATCACCATCTTGCTTGTTTTATTGTTTAGGTATGTTAAAGTATTGAGGCCAACTGATAGACAGAGCCCCATATACGACATGGCGTGTGTTATCTAGGACATGGTCCTATGTGATAAATGAGTTGTCCACAGCCCTTCGTTTACTACCACTTTGGCACAAGGCCAAGGACTCTACCCTCATACGTGATTCGCTCTATCGAACTCAAGAAGAGTAAAAACGTCACGACAAGGAGGAATATATGGCCTAACCTCTTCACCGACACTTGCTAAGTGTGTCTTAAACGTAGACTACGCCTTGTGTCTAGGAGACGACAAAGAGATGCAATAAGATAAAGACTGTTCAAAAATAGTCCCAAACGACTCAACAACCGCTCCTCATGCCGCCCAGGCTACGTCACAACAAGGGAGCCAATCAATGTGAGTCGATTGCGTCTGACGTCATAGGTCAAGATAAAGTCGTCTGAAATGAGCACTGTGGACTCTCTACTGAGTTTGATGGATGTCATGGCAAACAACGTTTTCAACTTAGACCTATGTGTAAACGTAACAAGTATCATGTAACTGGCAAGGAGTACCTCCGTCTGTTCAAGACGAGGAGGTAGATAATTTAGATGTCTATCTTGACAGACGCGTGCATGAGATTCGTCTAAGTGTCAGCCGTCAAAATTTATGAGTGACACGGTTTTCCCGCCCGATGTCGTACTGTCTAGTGCTCTCTCTATCTGAAAGCTGGTGCCGTCTGTTCCTGAGCACATTAACACCGTGTTACACCATGTCTGGCAGTGTCCACGGCGTAAGGTGATCGGCCAAACAACAAGATTCAATCAGGCCAGCTTAGCCCCGAGGCAAGTGGCAACGTGGGCACATGTAGGACGTGGCAGGTCAGAGTGGGGAAGGGGAGGGGTAAAACCCTGATGTGAAGTCATGTACTTTCGGGATAGAAGGGGAATTGAGGTCTTTGTGGTTGAAAGAAGTACGAAAGAAGACAGTAGTACATTGGATATGTATTCGAGGTGTCATGACATCGCAGAGGATACATATGCATCACCGTAAAACCGACTAGAACAAAACCACCGCCAACATTTCTATTATTCTGCTCTGACCTTTCGCAACGGTAGATGCAAAATGAAATGAAGTGTTTGTGTATGGTCATGTCACTTCTAGTTTCATTTTTATGAGAATGATTACAGTCTTAAAGTTTGAAATGCAACGTTGTAAGATTATAGGCTACTCCATCCACACTATATAATTTGTCCTAAAAATAAAAACAAAGCAAAAACAGAATATTTCTCTCACGAGAAAATAGAGTGTCAACAAAATTGTAACCCGTAGAGAGACAAGAGTCTTCCACATAAAATTCCAACAGTTTGAATTTAGGATTGTACCGAGTATTCTCACTGTACAAATGCAACAATAAACATGCTAATTGTTATTATTCCCATTCTTGAAATGGGTTCTCGCCTTGTTAATGATGTTTCTATTCAAAGCATAATGCTGTGTCATCGTCTTTACGACATAATGATAACGACTATTCTCCAGAGGGTAATTTGTAAGAAGTAAACATCGCTACTTACTGAGAGATCAGATAAGATGCCAGTCCGCAACTCATTGGAGTGTCTTCGTGTTTTCTTAAGATCGTTTAGATCTAGAGGAGCGATAGGTGGTAAACAGGTACTAATGACCAAATGAGGACACCTAAGTGGCTTAAGTGACATTTCTCTTTCACCACAGTGAGCTTAAGACCACACAATTATAGGGACAAACCATGTAATCTGCGGGACCAGACAATCAGATTGAAACTTTTTTTAGAACGCGCACTGAGCCCATCTCTTTCCAATCTAACTTGCAGAGATCACAACAGAGCTCATGCCAAAAATCTATCAATGAAAATGAATTCAAAAGATCACTTCAATAGTTTTTTTCTAGTTATTGGCAAGAGTTGCGAGCGTTGAAGTAACAATGGGCTATTGTTACACATGTAACTCATAAAGACACGACAGGGACTTACGTGAAGAAGACCTCTCAACTGTCACTCGTAAGTTTGAATCACCAACGGTCGTTGTCCCGTCTTCAACAATCCTTCACTGCGCACGTAGACGTCAAATATGACGATTTTAAAACCATATTCTTTGTCAGTTGTTCCAGCACGTCAGCCCAGGTGTGAGTCATATTATCCTATGACAGAACTGCCGAGGGCGAAGCTTTAGGCCGTCTGTGTTAAACCCAATCGTTTCTCTGTAACCCGCGCAGCCTTGTAGCCAAGGGTATAATTATCCATTATCAAGAATATTGTAGTTGTTCGCTCTGCCAGTAACCAAGCTACGAAACGAGTCCTTGCTTGGGGCAGGGTTTTTATGAAGACTGGCTGCCTTGTGCTTGAGTACAATACAGCCCAATCATTGACTATATCCCCTAATCACAAAACACACTTCGTATACATAAGAAGCGGACACAAAATATTGTAAAGTTTCAAATTATTACTTCAATGTTATGGCAGTGACATTGGCACCCCGAGCGGCGTAGAGCGTTCTGGAGGTTGAAAGTGTAAGATAAGGGGTATCAGGTTTACAAACAGGTCAGAGGTCATGGCTGAAGAGGCTACGCTTTGTCCTCATCATCCATCATGCCGGGTGAGAGTGGTTGGCGGGAAACTGGCGTTACAACACCTTGTGATTTTAACCGCACAGTTAGAAGTATGTGAACTTTTCTTTACAACGTCTGTTTCTTAAGTTTGCGCTCTTGAAAGCAAAGGCATAAGAACACTTAGCAAAGATTGCTTCCAAAGTTCCAAACGAACATATCATTCATTCGGGGGACAACGCAGTTAATAGATATTTCCCCGGCCTTCAAAATCAACAAGGAACCATAATTTTCGTATTGTCATGTCCGCTTAGGATATCATTTAGGATTTCGGTAGCCCTGCCCAAGTTCTCTTTCATACATACCGACAGGAGGTACAGGTATTGTTACTTTAAAGCCCAGATTACCCAACTAAAGGTGTCTAAGTGAAAGAAGGTGGGGTTGGAGGAGGTGTTGTTGCCATTTGCGCACAGAATATCCTATGTGCTAAAAGAGAATCTAAGTCTTTAGACTTTGGGAGATTACACTCTATACTGTCTAGACTGGGAGTGTGAGACGACATTATACCTAGTTTCTTAGGTGTCAAGGTCCTTTATGTTTCTAAAAATCGATACAAAGTCTGCGAAATATTCACAAGATAGCAGTTACTCAAGCAACTGGTATTGGATATATTTGCAAACAGTCAAACGTTTCAGTCAGCAATCATTGTCTTTCGTCAGTGTTTAAATCAGAATTTCACAAGGTATTGAACTATAGACTTGGTGCACTGTAATATGCATAGCGAACACCAGATTCCCTTCCAGCATAACTTTATGGGATTATCATGCAAATCGTACAAGTATGACTAAAATTCAACAAAGCACAGAAAGCGCAAAAAGATTCGTTTTTATCGATGAAATTCGTTGAGCGTTCTGTCAAATCGCAGCGAGTTCACCAAAAGCGAGTGATATACTTGCTTTACTAACTGAACTTCTTCGACGCTGTGAAATATTGTTTATTTCACGAGTGTGTAAAGACATGTTGTCGGGAGATGTTGAGGGGCCCCTCAAGCGCGTGACCGCATCAGGGTGACAGCAGAGCGATATACAATAGCCCTACGTGCTGTCACCAAGAGTGTGGGCAAAGTGGGCGCAATCCAACAACCTACTAACTCAAGCCCAGGTGCGCCCGAATGAGGAAAACCTTTGTTTCACTAAGATGGGAGCTACCTATCATGGACCGATAGTTCTTGAAGGAGGTCGTGTCGGCATGCCAGGGCGTCTTGACCCTCCAAGGGCCGGATGCGCCGACATTTTCGTTCCTATGGTTCTCTTAGGTCTGGGGGTAAGAAAGTGTGGTAAACTTCACGGGTCAGGGGGTAAGGTGTTTGGGATAGGATGTCCGACTTCGCAGACACAAGCAGACCTCTGTCTCGCGTCTTACACGCAGGAAGAAGACAGCTCTGAGGAATAATAGGTAGAGATAAGCAGAGCTGTGACGCTGCTCGTTGGTGCATTTTTGTCTTAAGTGTGGTGGCCTTGAAACGACTGAAAGTATGCGACACTGGCCGTAGTTTCCTCTTCTTTGCTTCCTGCGAAATTTGCTAGCAAGTTCTCGTCGTTGCACTGGTACGCTTGTATGTGCCATCTAAAACTGACAACAGACAAGCATGCAAACATAGAATTCAGTTGGCTCAAAATGCCCTAGCCTTTTAAACGTGCGAGACACTAAGAATCCGGTTTCTCCCGAACGCCAAAATGCAAAGGTACCAAGGAGCAAAACGCGCAAGAAAAGACATGTGCCCTTGTGTCAATACCAATGTTACATACACATGCCATAGGGATGAGGTAGCCGTCTCAGAACGACATGGGCTCTCTGAAAGATTCCAGTTACAGACCGAAGAAAGCACGTACCATGAGAGAGGCTCACTGTGATTGGCTGATCAACCAACACGGCATGAAGTGCAAGGTCGTTTGGTGTAGGGATGGGCCTGACATTGAAAAACATCTTGTAGCAAACAAGGTCACAGGGAGACTAGGTTAAGCTTTACAATCTATTTTGGCACTGTCCATTACTTTATTGGAGACGCAAAACAAGCTGTTAGGGGACCCAAACATCAAAAGCTATCTGTCACCAAAAATTCAAAGCCACAGGTGGTCCAAAACACGAGATATCAAAAAAGGAAGTTCATCTGCAAAATTTCCTGATGGTGATAAAGATAAGGAAGGGCGCGTAAGCCCTCTAATAAAAGCCATAAGGAGGAACCAGCAATTGCAGAGATAATCATGATCACAAACTAGTCCCAGTTCCTGTTCCCTATATGTCCTTGATGTCAGTCATATCATTATTATTCCACAGTCGCTAAGATACAACAGGAAACGATAGAGGACAAAGCCTCTGGGTCTTCCCTGTCAAATTAAGTATTGTCCGTTCATAGAGATAAGATTACATCTGATTGTTTCAAGTCCTTGGTAACGTTGGTTGAAGGCTAGGTCAGGAACAAATCATGCCCAAAGATATCGATATTGCGTGTTGTGTCATCTATCTATAGGAAATCCAAAGTAATGTGATAGATACGTAAACGAGATATCAAACCGGAAGTTTCACTGAATTACATCAGAAAGCCGCCAGGTGGCCCATTGCCGAAGATGACCTTCACTTTGCAAATCCATAATTGCCTTCCAAATATCATTAAAATCCGTCCACACCTAGCTTCTCGAATTTTGCTGTCTAGAAAGGGACAGACAAAAGGCACCGAAAACACAACCATCTTGGCGAAGGTAATTACACAAACCATGTGGCAGCTGCATTAGAGAAATGAATCTTTCTATCATATGTAATTTGCTTGCTTCTTGTTTTCGTATCAGGACTATGAAACCAGGTGTTTTCTAGCTCGCACCTGCGGAAGGCAAGGTGTGAAAGGTGTCGTTCTACAGGAAGCTCCTTTGTTCCATCCCGTCATGATTTTAAGGACACAGCAAACATGTCCGCTCGGACAAAAGCTTGGAACCAGTCTGAGGACAAGTTGGCCGGCGCTTCGGCACGTGTACCTACCTGTGTGGACAGGTTAAACAGGTATGGTGGGCACAGTGAATTCCTTTCCTCTGTTTGACGATTTCTATGTACGTAGAAACACCGTGATATTATTGAATGTTTAGTTCACGTTATATGACCCAGAAACAGTTCCGTTTATGAGTGATCTAATCTTGCAGAGATTTCCATTTTACTACCATGTGCTCAGTAGCATTTGTCAACATACATGGTGGAATTATGATGATAGTGTCGATAGCACACAACAAAGATATTCTCTTGTTCCATATCTTATATCAACGTCTTTCAAATTTGATAATTATAACCCGTATAGTCGAGGAGTGGCAACGAAATTAATTTTTTACCGAATCTTGCGAAACAACCACAACTTTTGACCTCAGTTCCCTATTGCAAATTGAGATTTGGTTCATATTACTGCGTTCTTTTATCACACAGACCATTGAAAAGTGCCAAACAACATAGATAACAACTTTACATAGGGCGGTACCGCTTTAGTTGTGGAGATACTAGTAGCTTGAAAACAATCTTAAGTCTACGCTTCTTGGATGCCGAACAATTTGCGTCAACTAGTAGCACGACAGTTTGACATATGGTCAATATTGGTTGGGTATTTTTATGTCTTCTTCTGAGCAACTTGTTTCCACAGAGATTTATCGGTGGCCGCCATTTTGTTTCGGACGATCGAGTGTGCATGGGCGTGACGTCAGTGAGGTCAACGACCACAAGATGACATGTTTCCAAACGACCACCATTTAGAGACATCATTAAAAGCGAGATGTAGTCAAAACAAAATTACGTCTGCAACCACGGCCAGGAAAAGATTATTTCATACTCGCTTTTGTAATATAATTGTGTATCAAAATTTTACAGTGTATGTTAGAAACATGTTTTAGTCGTACAATATTACGACGGGTTGATATCTCTTTTGGTGTCCAATGCAAAGTGGCTAAAAGATAACCCAACTACTTGTAGGCAACCTAGGCAATATTAGGGCGTTAAAATTGGAACTATTCTGGATAAAGCAATCTGTATAATATTGGCATATACTTCACTACATTCCCAAAATATTTACTTCATAATTTCATACTTTGAGCTCTTAAAAACGGCGCAGAAGCAAGCCGCACTAGGATTCCTTAAAAATGGGGCCTTTGATTCGGTTCATGTCATTTCCATGGTACAGTGGCATCGAATTTTTGCTCATTGAATGTTGGTATGGAATGGAATAGAGTTTCTTTAATATCGTATTATGAAGAAAAGTGCCAAAAATATTGACTTTGAAAATTGAGGTCGTCTTGAGTCAGGCTAATATCGCTTTAATATGATGCCTTCTAGGCCCCTTTTCACTATACGGCTATTGCTGAGCGTCCGTAAGAAGCTGACCCATACATTATGTAGTTATAGAACTAAGACGAGCAACACTTTACAAATTTATTATTACCGTTGCCTTACGTATACATTGTACCATGTACAAGTGCAATAAAGTTCATTTATTCGTTCAATTCTTGCATTAAAAATCACGAATCAGTGCCCCCAAACCTCCCTCCCCAAAACGTCAGCGCTCCTAGAAGGCTACGAAAGCGGCTGCGTCGCAGCTTCTTGTGTGAAGAGCCGTTATATATCTATTGACGCACGACAGTTTGCAGTGACGGAGTATTTAATCCAAGTTTCTATATGGTGTTCTACATGAGCGGAGCGCCTGGGGGCGAAAGATGGCCCCCCTCGTTATCCCGACAGGTATACACGCTACGCTGCGTCTTTACAAATGTCAAGAGGTGAGAGGACACCGATGTAATAGCCGCAGTGGTGTGGCGCCCAACTCGTGCGTGGGAAAATTAGACAGGTAGAGGGAAATCTCCAAGCAGATATTGGGATCAAAAATCAAGGATCAAAAGTTTTCTGGCTATTCTATTTTCTGACACGAAAATTGGCACAGTCACACAAGACCTAGATTCATTTGTAGTTTCATTGAAGCTATGTTAGCGGGAAACGGCCGTCAACAAAGAAATGCAGCGTTTTTCTGTCAGAAGACGAACGTTTGCACGACACATACACAACTTTCCTAAGAACATTCTCAATTTGTCGTCAACTTGTCGTGTGCGGTATGTTAACTGGAGTTTAGACCTCGAAATGGTTGCGAAAATTGTTGCAGTCAGAAAACGCTACAATTTTCCACCCCAACATCTGCTTGGATATTAGCCTCCTTCGCAGTCCCTTGACGGCCAATGATTGGAAAACACCGCAGCAATTGAGTAATGGTAGGTAATCAGTAAAAGACCACATTCTTAGACCGCCGTCTGGAGCCTGCTATGGAGGCTAAAGTTCACATCCCTCTCATAGTAACAAAACACGATTTGGGTATCATACATGCATCAGTGAGTCTGTTTGTAAACTTTTGCAAAGGTAACGCCAGGAAAACTATGACATCCTAATACGGATTATCATAACTGGAACCGGAAAACTGTCGTGAGAACTAGAGTAAGACTCCATTTGGGTAAACTTCACAGGCTAATAATGCACGTAGAACTGGTTTCCTATGCCAAGAGTGAACCCATTCTTATAGCCTAGCTTTAAATGCACACAGCTGAATACCAGATATTCTACTCTTCATTTCAGTTCAAAACTTTCAAACTTGGAAGCATACGTAATACTCCCTGTAAATTATGGCATGCAGATAGCCTAATTAGCGACCATATACTTACGTCATTTAAAAGTAAACCAGCTAAAGTTGCACCTACTTATTAAAGGGTACCTTTGGCAGACTGTGTTGTGGGGTGTATCATTAACCTTCTGCACACTGTCAGCTTTTAAACGGTGGGAGTTCAACAAATGATTTGATAGAAGTACGGACTTACGAATAAAGCGCTGTGTAGATTCGATAGGTAGATCTTTCCTTCAATCGTCGTCTTGTAGTACGACAGCACTTACGGCCGATCTCACGAAACAGGTTCTCTAAACTGTAAACACGGCTGTGTTGAACCCAGACGCAGAAGAAGACAATGTGTACAGTCTGTGTGTGATAGTCGGCAGGTCGTGTGTGTTAAGGCTGTCACCGGTCACCGTGAGAAACTAATTTAATGAAGGCGTTTGACCCACGGGAAGCTGTGTCGTCATTGGCGGGTGACCTAAGTTCGGCAGGTCGTGTTTATCGTCATAAATCTATCAAAAGATGTATTCAATGCTTCACACGCATGCGTACACGATCTAATATAGAGATCGTCTGTGAATGACGTCATACATCACGCAACAAGGAGGATTTTGTTTTTACGGGATGCTGACCAAAATGTCGCCTGAATCACTCCGCGAGGCCGTTGCCATGGCAGCGCAAAGTTTTGCAAACCGCGGGAGGTAACCTAATTGGCGGCAGATTTGAAACAAATGAAAAGCGCGGGAAACCCAATCTTCCGGACGACACGTTGCCGCACGTGAGCCGCTGATTGGGCGGGCATACTTGGGATTCTTCCCGACGAGATCGGGGATTAGAGCGGTTCCCTCGGGTCCGATGAGGGGACAACAATGCTTTTTAATCACTGAGGGTGCTTAGGCCAGCTCCGACAAATTGGAAACTCTCAAGGCGACCAACAGGGCTTGTAATGTAAGGCGTCCTCCACTTACAATTATCGCCTTTGATGTTTCCGACCGACTGTCGGTGCACACGTCTTGATATGGAGTCCGAACTCAGGGGGGGGGGGCAATCGGGTCACAAATTAGATATCATACCCACGGATGCTCTCCCAGACCGCGGTGGTCTTGACAGCGAAGTTGAATGATCCTACGCATTTTCACACATCAATTGGCGGGAACATTTCAAGTTTATGTTTGAGCCATTTCTCCAAATTTCGGAAGCAAACAAACCCTGGACTATCTTTCACCGGTAAGAAAGACGGAAACATTGCTTATATAATATTTTTGGGCTGCTTTTAAACGCTAAGTCACCATTTGCAAGGAAAAGACGGCTTTGAATAAAGGAGGGGGCTAACGGTACAAGAGAGACCATTTTCTAAGACCCTGGGATCATGCTTCAGCATTAAAGGACGAAAGAAAAATCTTTTAAGAAGTATCTAAAGGATCGCGACAAGATTGTGAACGAGGGCTTACCTATTTTCAGTGCGGTGTTGTTTGATGCACAGTAGTTCAACTATTGTCCAACTATTACATAAGCCCAGACACTTGGTCGGGTGGCCTACAATGCTTCCCTGTTCGAACCCAATCCTGGAGAAGAATCTCCAGTTTACACAACACGCGCGACGCCGCATGACAAAGCGCTCTGCTAATTTTAGCGCAAAAATGGTGGCATATGATATAGTCGTCCCAAAAACAGGTCTGGTTTCCAGATCTCCAAGTCGGCAAAGTGCCTAGTCGTGTTATTTCTACTACTAGTGCCACCCTATATGTTTGTTTTTCTCGCTGTAGAGCAGTGCTAAGATCAACCAACCAGATTAAGGCATGATGTCATAATGTTCTAATTCTTCATGAAACCTGGTTCGTCATTGGTCAAGGTGATGGATGGCCAGTCATAGAAAGAAGAAATTTCAAGAACATTGACACCATCGACGGAAATGTTTCCTATAAGTATAACATTGAAACAGTTTGCTATGGAGACACGTGGCATTATTGATTTGCTCCTGAAGCAAACTGAGAGTCCTTTATCGCGAGAATTCACGTGAAGTGCGCCATAAAAAACGAGATTTTTTCTTTAAAAAAACGTCAGCCTTGAAAATACAGTATTTTTCTACTTTTCTTACAAAAACACCTTCCTGTTTTTCTACCTTCAGTCATTTCAAGGCAGTAGAACTGAAGCAACATCAAAGAAAACAAAAATTGTTTTTGCTTACGCACGCCACGCGAACGCACGAAACCACGGACAACAGGTGGTTGTTTTGACAAAACAACAACTGACGTCACTCCTGTTTGATCGATGAGACATGTAAGGGACATCAATACAGCTTTTTTATCACACAAGACCTCATCCATGAATCAATAGGTGACGACATGCATGTCACGTGATGTTAGTACCGTGTGCAAACACGGACAATTCTGTGGGAGGGGGGTGCTGATTGACATGGCGGACATCTGATAACACATACAGTCGTCTGGTTACACAGTGACCGTACATGATCTCCGCTGAGATCTCTTGTTCCCATCTACACACAACATGACGGTTATTTTTGAGCGGTTAAAGATATACGGATGACGTCAGAGACATGTCGTCTCTGTATCTATCAATCCGTTGTAACCACCATTCGGTGTAAAAAAAAAGGAGGCTAGATCTACTTACTCTTCAATGGCAACCTACTTGCGGTGTAAACATAGATAAAACGAAGATACATGTATTTCATGTGTTGATGGATTTTTTCCATATGCCCAATGTGACTGAAGTATTCTCATTCATTGAATTCAATGCCTTGTATAAATTGTGTTTTATACCATAAAGCTGACAGTGTTGTCCATGTTAAGTAGACGGATCTTCAAAGTATGCAAGTATAATTCTAACTTGAAAGTTCATCCGTAAAAGTTCTGAAACATAATTAATCTGTAACTTCCAAACAAAAAAATCGGGCTTACCAAAATGCTTGACTGGTCAATTCCAGTTTTTTCAAGGAATGAGCAATCCACTGCTTCTGTGACGTCACATTTTGTAGAAAGCAGAAGACAAAAACTGGAGTTGGTCAGCTGAAAATTTGGGAAAGTCCAATTCCTTCTGCTGGACTCTGATTCTGAAGTCGTATAATTTCTTTTACAATTTCTTCAGCATACATTTGTACTTTTTATATTTTATATTCATGCCAGTATTCTTTCCAAGGACTTCCAAAGTATGGCAGAATACGACTTTTGTAGCATCTCAAAGAAAGGAGAACTTTCTTTCTTTATGGTAGTACTATCAAAACGTCGTCTGCTATATTTGACAACCGACCATACTACTGCGTTAACTTTAACCTTTGATTGCAAAGAAACATGACCCTTGACATTGCTGACTGACCTATGAACTCATTCCGTATCCTGACCCGATCCTCCAACTCGTCAGTAGAGATGATGATGCAGTTGATGAAGCCCAGTAAAGTGGTCTTGTACTGCACAGTCTCCGCCTTCTTGAACTCGTCAGTGATGAGACAGAAGCGGTGACGTTTGCCCTTGGTCGCCTGCGAACAGTGATTGATTTAATTTCATGCGCCATTGATTGGCTTAGCTGGTAAATGAGTCATGCTACCATTGACTGAGAATAAGAAAAGTACAGCATGCGGGCAGGAGTATATCTACTATCGCTCTCATCGTCGGTACTGCTTAGCCCACAAAGTGGATTATTAGCATCAAATGGTAATAAATGTAAATACAAACAAGATGTTTTGTTAGACTGTCGTTGATTTGTTTTAAGAACAATAGGAGAATGAATGGGAAATGTCATTCTATAGTGTAAAAATGACCTTGGTCCAAGGCAAAGTTTATGTACCTTTTCCAGTCATGACCTTTGGTTCAAAGGTCTCAAATTTGTTTGTAAATCATTAGTTGTACACCTTCCTGTTGGTAAAGCGTAAGCTTGTTCACAAACAGGACGTCATTTGGGGTTCTAACTCGCCCACATCCTAGTAAACACACTGTGCCCTCCCACGCTTTTCCCAGCACGGATAACGTCGTATTTCCAAACTGAGGCCCGGCCGGGCTGTTTGTGGAAACGAAAAATAAAAATGTTTGCGTAAAAATATACAAATAATGCCCACTACTATTCTCTTTCCATCGTGTGTAGTTTGGTGTCTTTTATATCATACTTTTCGTTCCCGAAAGCTACGCGACTGTGCCACGGTTTAGACATTTGTGAGATAGGACTAAGCTGTGCCCATGCGCCGTCTTGCACGTAACGACGGAACTGTATACCGGAGACACCCCACTTTCCTGCGCATGATCGGCAGACGACAATCCCACCGTCCCGCGCTTCGGTGCTTGTACAAAGAGGGTTCGAACTTTTGAAGGGTAACCGAAGGTCAACCGTCAGGCGGTGGCACGTCTGTTGTAGGCATGGCGCTACCAGGCTTACGTATGTTGTTGTTCTCGGTAAACTTGGTAAACTAAGGCGTTTACTGTTGGTACAAGCCGTTGATTGAGATTTGTCAGACTTTTGAAATAGATTCTCTCATGGTCTCTGACTGAAGCCATTTAACGATGTCGGTGTGGGTGGGTGGCTAAAGTTGTTTTTCATTGGGAGCTACGAAAGTATGCTTCTTCAAGGTCCATAGATGAATAAATCTGAGATTTTGTTGTCCCTTTTTTTAAAGCCATAATCCAGTATACTAAATTTTATGCAGAGACGACGAACACATCTTGTACAAGCTAGTTCTAGACGGGCAACATTTTAGTATTGCCACCTAGCGTCAATTGTAGCATTTACAGGACCTAAACGCAGACACCTGGCTTATAGCCTTTCCGTGGTTTATGGTTACAATGGTAATTGTATTGGCCATACACCTGGTTATTGAACACTTACACCTCACATCTCCTATTTTCTATAGGAAACTTTAAATTCCCGGATATCGTCAGGAAAACATCAATTTTACAAGTCGAGCTGATACATTTCATAATTTTGCATCATGAATAGAAATCACAACAAAAATCGCGTAATTGTTCGCCTTCACTCATAACTTGTCCTCACTCCGTTGTGTCTGAAGTTGTGAATTATTCCACCCCGCGTAATTCAATTCTAGAAAGAGTAACTAGTGACTATAACATAAACCATTAGAACACAGACAGTAATATTTCACAACGAGGGGCAACCAAAACACCATAAACACATCTTGTTCTGACTAAGCGGGCAACGGCTTTCAATGCAGAGAATCTACGTAGCTCTTGTTAGTACTCTCAAAGCAGAGGTTAGGCTCCGGCTGTTTTTAGCGTTTTAAGTCGTTTTTATCGAGCTTTCTATTTTGTCAGTTTTCAAGTATGCCAGCCTGACAATACAAGATACAATACAAAATAGAAAGCCTGATAAAAACGACTAAAAAAAAAACAGCCGGAGCCCAACCTCTGACTGGAGAGTACTTTTTAGGTTTGAAGAAAAGTTTCTACAAAAAAGATAAACATAAGAAGTAACAATACCTTCCTTACTCCACACAGAACCACACTACAATAGTCCCTCCCAGTGTAAAACCGTTCCTTGCTCTCCAGTGTCCGTACGCAAAAGACCCTCTCCCCTACCGTACTTCACACTTTATAACCACGAGGACCGCGCTAGTTTGTAGCTATTTCCCAGCCTCTGACGCATTTACTACCCCGTAACGTTTACCCAAGTTCCTCTGTGCTTTCCCGCGAAAAAGAAAATTCCCCATAAAACCTCACTGACCCTTTGAGCAGTAAAAATGTCAAATATTTTGTGGTGAGAAAGACGTGACGGGGCTGCGTGTTTGTGTTGAAATGACACGGCCTCTTGCGTATGGATAGGAGAAGGTGACTAAGTAACTATTTGTGTCCAGCACGCCCTGGTATTTTCACAAGGTGCTTCATTAACACAGGTGCAGCCGTGACAGGAAGTGTTATTAGGGTACCTCAAACACTCCATTTATATGGTCCTGTTAATTGAAGGTACTACACATTGTCAGCGGTGCAGAACAGACGTGCTACTTTTAGGACTTCTTTTGTCCCGATAAAAGAAAAAATAAGTACAACTTAGTTGTCCCCTACTCTGGACCACGTCAAGGCTTTTTCCTGAACCCGGGTATTAAAAAACTCTTACTAGAAGTTCAAAATAATTTTTGAATACGCACATCAATACTTAAGAGCATCAAATATACGTTGTGATAACTACATTTATGTCATACCTGTGACGTGAAAACGTTCGATACGGGTGTTCCGGACCGGCTGATAACTTTCCGTACGGCCCCAGGGGGAATTTGCATATATCCCATGATGCACCGCGGTCTCAACTATATATACGCTCGAGCCGTGACGTCATCATTTGAAAAATGGCGGGTTCCGGTGATGGTAGCATCCCGGGAGCTCCCGTAAACACAGTGTTTACGGTTGAACCAAAGCTGTTGCAGGACGCTCCAGAAGTTTTACTTTGCTGTGTAAACACTCACCAGTTCCCAATCCATTTCTCGGGGGTTTCGTGCATCGAAGTAGTTACACGGCGCTGTCACATAGCAGTACCGGGCGACCCGCCGTCAGTGCGCCGGCTGTGCTTGATGCCTGATCGGAACCTGGATAGCCTGTTCGCCGGGGTGACTTCCCCAGTGAAACTACGGATCAAGTCGAGTTCTACCATTCATGTAAGGTTTACTTTATTTCGTAGATCTTTTAGGGACCTTCAGTATTTTTGATGGTTCGAAACAGGAATAATTTTACAGCAACAGAAAGGCTACGAATTATAGGGGGCATGTAACGTAACGTACAAATTTTATCGACTTTGTCATGTTTTCCAGTGGCACTATATTCCTTTTTAACTCTGATTCAAATCGAGTTCTATTATAGTTTTATGTACTAGTATTTGATAGTTATTTCTTCATTTTACATCACCACCGGCGATTGTTTTGTTGTCGAGTATTTTCACAGAAAAAAGGTACAAAGTGATGTTCGCGCGGAAAATCGAACGCGATCGAAAGTAAAGTGCATCATGGGATATATGCAAATCCCCCCTTGGTACGGCCCGGGGTTATCACACGGGCTCCATTCGAATAAATCGAACTGTTTCGAGTGGGCCGAGCACGGCGCCATCGAAAGTTCGAATGCCTGATTCGGACGTTGGAACATTACTGTTGGAACGCTTTTTTTTCGAGGGCACCAAATTTGTTCAACTTCTGGCGAATTTCGCATCAAAACACGGGTTTTCTCAGGTGGGTATGACATAAATAAAATACAACACGGTGTATTCCGCATCACCCTCGGTCTCAGCCCTCCCGCGGGTCGGGCTGATACCTTGGGCGATACGGAATACACCGTGCTGTATTCTATATATACTTCTTTCCGAAAAGCAGGTGTTAAAGACATACCTGTATGTTTTACACCTAACCTTGCTGACATTTCACAAACCATAAGGAAAATACTCCCTGCTTCGACGAAAGTATGTTATCTTTACCTATCTATACTAGAAAAAATTTATGTTCATTATTGTTTACAACTACTGAGGTCAGCACGTATATGAAATACATATATCATATACTGTCGACTTTGAACTACTTACTCTAAAACACCCCAAAATATGCGCTGACAAAATTAACCTGACGTTAATCAGAAATGTAAAGAATCACAGTAAGGGCGCATCACTCACTTTATGGTGTTCCAGCGCATCAACTGCACAGCCGTATCCATCCGCGGAGTAAACACAAAGGGCAGACAGCAGTTCAAACACTTGCTTCTTCACCATGGTGTTAGTGGTGTCCAGCGCTAGAAGGTACAGAAAGACATAGAAACATTAATACGTCGATGTAGGTTAGACATCCAGGTAATAAGATACGCCAAAAATAGTTACTCAAGCTTTGAAAACCATATCCAGTTGCTTGAGTAACTATTTTTGGCGTATAGAAACATTAATGCTTTGATGGCGATTTCAGCAATAGCTGATGCGATAAATATCCAGTTGCACTCGAGCTCTGTCGTACATTTTTCATAACAATGAATATGAAACTCATAATCTATTATTCAAGATTATATTTCAATCACAAGCATAAATCCTAAACCACTATTCTTAATGGCATGAGACTTCGACAGACTACGTTACCTGCAATACTGCCGACTGTCAATAGACGGTGCTGTCAGTAACGTATATTTTGCTGCGAATATTCTGCATCTTTCGTGGGAGCAGTAATCGGACCTGGATGCATCACCCAGTTGACCCAAGGTGGAATTCTAAGCCTATTTGTAACGGACTTCCGATGGTAACACAAAAGGATAGTTCTGACCAAAGTTGAAAGGTGCCGCCAGACAATGTGCCGCTAACGGAGTTAGCAGTGGGGCCCACGTTATTTACGTTAAACATGGTTTTATTTGATAGCTGGATTAGTAAAAAAAAAAAACGACATTAACACAGTCATCTGATGAAAGTCGACGAGATTGACTGTAAATTCATGGTGAGTTTTACTGTTTTGCTGGATCAAAACTTAAAGCTGTCCAACTGCAGAACAGTTTTTGTGTTCTCCGCTTTAACGATATAGATGTGACTGAAGTAACTGTGTCCTGACTGATAGCTACTTCGACGACTTCCGATAACTATAATCTGTTTCTTCTCACAACATCGAGGGAAACTTTCCCAGTCTTTCTCCCTAAAACTAACGTCATTAAGAAAACAGGAAAGGGGCTATTCAGCCAACGTCCTACTTTCTACAGTTTCTATGGGGATCACTTTATTTGTTTGCTTTCTTGTCTCTACAGCAACAGTGTCAGTGTGTGAAAACTAATTATAAAGCTATTGAGTACCTTAAGAGATGTAAAAATAGAACATGTTTACGTTAGAATACAGGTTGAGCCTATAGACATGAAAACGAAAGAAGCAATGCGAGCTGTTAAGAACCGCTAAGATATAAAGAAATAAGTCAAATTCTTATAAGAATAACTTTGAAATAGACAGGGCGAAAAATGTTGAATGGAATGATATCTGGCAACTGTTTCAAATTTAAAAATCGTTCATATTGTGGATTTCGTAACTAGATTTGGCACAGAGATGCTGCTTTCAACTTTTATCACCGATTGTTTGACAAAACCCTTCCGCGTCGTATCTCTACCAGAAGTGCCCCTGATAAACACACTTCTGACACAAACGCATTATCTATCCAAGGAGTACGATGTCATGAAATGATGGTTTGTTTGTCACCTGTGAGTACCAGTGATAAGATAACATAGGGAAGGTGTAGTGCCTTGTGACTAAGAGTCAGTAAAATGTAATGTTAGGTAGAGGCCGAGCTACTGGCTAGCTAGAGTTATCCCACCGCTGCCACCAAATGTAGGGGAGCAAAGGATGAGACACACACTCTCTGCCTGCCTGGTCTCAACTGTTGTGGACAGACTGGGGTATTTCCCTTTATTGAACCCTTATCAGAAACATATGTGGGGTGGCCCTGTCATAAGACCACCAGCGGTCATCTTCCTGTCACATTGTGACATCAATATGTGCTCCTAATACTAACAACGTATAGAAGTACAGTACCAACGTTATAATTCACAGTACTAGTTAACCGTGGTGAGACTACATTACGCCTGTAACGTAAGTTCACCTTTATCCGTGGGGTAACATATATCTGTTATTTAAAAAAACAGGGTATTTAGGGATATTTAAGTAGTATTTTGAAAATATTGCAATTTGAAACCACTGTCCGTCAACGTGAAATCCCCATAGCTAAGTACCCTGTTTTCAAAAACAACGGATATAGGTTACCCCATGGATAAAGGTGAACTTACGTTACAGATGGGTTGGTACATGTACTTTCGATCGATAACGTCGTCATTGATTTGCCTTATGAATAATCATATTATATGTTTTATGCCACTTATTTGTTGCTTTAGAATTAGAAAAAAATCATTTTGACTACCGTTATTTTGATTACTTATTCTTTTAACTTATTTGTATCGTTCGCATTGACATTCATCGGACACTACTTTTTTTTTAACAAACACAGGTCTTAAATGTTTTTTGTAACTATTTGTTTAGTCATTTTCAGGAGATTCTACGAAGTTTTTGATACATATATACAACTTACAAGTTGGTACGTAAAGAATGGATTATGTCAGATATGTCATAGGTCACATCCTTAGCGACTGAGGTCAGCCATATTGTGTAATGTGAGACCAAAATAGTTTTAGATAAACCTTTGAACTCTCTAACTCATCTATCAGGATCGACACAACAATGGCGGTGTGTGTACGTGGCTAAGGCGCTGAGACCGTTTACAACATAAACTGTGCTACAGCAGCGGGATATGTTGTTAAGAATTGCTGATTACATGAACGCGATGTCCAACACGCGACAAAGCGAGTCAAACCTACTATACTTACCAATGGTCCATAGGGAAGTGCATAGAAGATCTATATCCTACTCAGACACAGTTCTATAGAATAGTCTGAGGGAGAACTTGAGGCAGGCGCCCTCAGTCGTTTCTTTTAGAAACTTGGCGCGACGAGGAATTATGTAACAATGGACTATGAGAACTGATATTATGTTGACTACTCCGAATGTGATTATGGAATGTCGAACTGTAAATCTTTGTGTGTACTATTAAGAGGCCAAGACACCTGAACTTCCTCGCCCCCTGACATTTTGAAAAACGGCTTAGGCCGAAGATGCATCAAGGTTACATAAAGGTCGAAAAAACACTGTAGGAGAGTGTATCACTGGGCTGTGGCACGTTGGTGGCGTTGCTGCCTCCGAATTTGCTTCACGCTTGACTTAATGATGGGGATATCATACAAAACGTTCAAGAAAGTAGGACGAAGAAAAAAAAACAAGAAAACACACAAAGCGTAAAGAGGTTGGTTTTTATCGATTAAATTCGTTGAGCGCTCTGTCAAATCGTTCGGTCGCGGTAACGCCTCAAACGTACTCTCCAAGCAGAGGTTAGGCTCCGGCTGTTTTTTTAACCTCTGCTTGGAGAGCACTCAAACGTGCCGCAGCTAGAGTGAAATACCCCATAGGGCAATCTACAGGGCATTTGGAAGAAAGGAGGGGGGAAATGTAATCACTCGTAAAAAGTCCCCCCCCCCAAAAAATCTTCAATTATGAAAATGCGCCAACTTTCAAAATTCGTTGATGCTCGTTTGCAACTTTCATGGTCAATTTCAAGACGACGATAATCAGATAGATTGTAAGGATATTAACATTGGCATTTACTACCGTAATAGCTACTTATCTCAGAGTTAACACCGGTGCACTTTACCTCGCTATAAATAAAAAGGTTATGGCTGACCATAGGACATCCAATGCACTTATACTAGCATTGACTTAATAGAGACCAGAAGAAAACTAGAAAACAACCTAGAAACGGACAAGGTTTAATGCCGTTATCGTTAGCAACGGTCGAAAAGACTGACGTAGCCGTACATTTTCTGGAAAAAAATGTTCCAAAGAGCTTCCGTTCGACATTTAATTGTTTGTTTTCCTAACCTGGCGCCGAACCGTGAGAATGTTTACACAACAATTGTTGGTATCCCGGCACTGAATGTGAACCACAACAAAATTTGAACCCGTTTGGATTCGAAAAAATATCGAAGGGAAAATGAGTGGTTAAAAAACGCATTTTCCCTTCTAAGGCTCCCGACCTAACTGCCAGGCCAAGGATGCCATTTTCCAGAATCCCTCTAAGGCCATGTTGGTTTGACTATATGGATAACATCCTCTGGGAACCCCAAAACTGATGCGAGCGTGCGCATAAATAAAAAGTTTGGCAAAAACAAGGCGCCTTCCTCACGAGATCTAAGTGGTCAGAGAGGTTGAACAAAAAAACTGAACACAAGGAGTATGGTATACCGAACAATAGATTCTTTATTTTGTACTTTCATATCTGCGTCTTTGACTTTGGGACTGACTTAAGCATTCTACGACAATGATACCATTTTTCGATATCTTTTTTTTTCAAATCTACGGCATATATTTGCTCATTTTGCAGCTGCTTGGTATAATTTATAGCATTGTCGAATACATTTGGGGAGGGGGGCTACGTCCAAAAATTGTTGCGCGCGCGGATGTCATCCATATAATCAAATCAACATGGCCTAATACTGTAAAAGAGGAAAGGTTCGCGATATTGACTTAACAACGCGGCGCAATGAAAAAAATATGTAGCCTTCATAGTGGTTTTAAGCTTGCGGTTGAAACCGTGAGAGGATAGACGCGCAGAAGACAGGACAAAAAATTTCGAGATGTATTGAAGTTCGCGGTGAAGACGTTACCTCTTCCCCTTTTTATAGTAATTTCTGCCCTTCTTTCTCAGAAGAGTGCACCAAGAATGAAACAGGCGTAATAAGGGCAGTGCACTGAATATACAGCACAGTGTAGGGCAAACACAAGTCTGAAAGAATGGGGGCGATCGCGAGGTCCAGAAGTCGGCCATGTATTGTGAGAGGTTACTTAAAGTACACCGACACACTACATTTGTTGGTCCCGCATAGAGAATGTTTGCTCCTCTGTTTACGTGACATCCGGTGTGCGTCTTTTACGAACAGAAAATTCGACGAAAAGGTCGAATGTTCAATAGGAAGTGACCGTACGGTAAGAAATATATAGGGTGATACACTGATCACTGAATCTCTAAAGGGCGATGGCTCCTTTGACTCTTATGACTGATATATTTGTAAAGTGCGTTGGTGTGTGTGTGCTTTTAGCTGCGTAGTGTAGGTTTTTGGTGGGGTGTCCAATATTACCATGAACGTATTGAACGCATTGGTAGAAATATGAGACGAACAACGAAACGAACTAAAATGGTCTGCCATCAGCCTTCATAACAAATCGTTTTGTCAATCCCGCCATATCATCTCCCAATAACTAATAAACAAGGATCTTATGAATGTTGCTTTTAAGCCAAGTCTCTTTTACCTACCTACTTACATTCCTACCTAGTCACTGACCCCTGGGTCGTTTGGGGGACAATAAGCTATTATCCAAGCAGAGGTTGAGTCGCGAAGATATAGTGGTAGTCGGGGAATTTACCGGCTGAGCTAGCCGGTCGGTAACTTACCGACTACTACTAACTATATCTCCGCGACTCAACCTCTGCTTGGAGAATAACAATTAGCAAGCTTAAGGTAGACATAGAGAGCGAAGTTGAGTCCCTTCTAGCAATGATTTAACAGCAACTCGGCAGAACAAAAGATAGTATACTGATTGAACAAGTATCCAACAGTACTATACTAGTTGTGATACACTGACACGAGACAAATAAAATTAATTATCGTGCAGTGGAGTGTTGTCCTAGCTGTCTGAAAACCATAACGATCCGACAGGTTCTTTTCGCGCCATGTCTTGCACATGACGTATCGAATAAATTACTCAAACCAGCTGGTACGGTCGGAGTCTTCCCACGATCATTAAGGGCTGTTTTCCGGTCTGATGCTCTCTTAAGGTTCCCACAATTGTCTTTCCAGGTGAGGTTCAGGTCGGAGTCCCCCGGACTTTTGCACCAATTCATCCCACATGTACATATCTCCGTCTATTACGATAATCATAGGTTTTATAGCACTTTTCTTTCTTCTAAAACGTTTTGAATACTTATTATTGTGATCTTGCAACGACAAATCATTCTAACAGAGGTCTCTTGTGTTGAAGACATGGGGTACATACCGTCACGTGTAAACGAAGTGTCCTCACGTTTGAACTGTCTGTGGGTAATTTGCATATGATGGCAGAAAAATGCTTATCAATAATTCTTACTACGTTTGGCTTTTCATGTATAAAAACTGGAAAAAGTTGGCAATCAATAAAAAGATAACGATTGAAAACGGTAAAAACGATATGATTATGACCATGTTGGGTATATCAATGAAAAACATATTGTCAAGAGGCGAACAATGTAAATGTTTGCCAGTCTCAAAATGGCGATTCACGAATGAGACCATTATCAAATTAACCACCTTCCCATCCAAAATGTTATGTTAAAGATCAATCTATGGACATTTTGAATAAAGTTTATGCACGTTGGTGACTGCGTATTTTAATAAATTTGTGGGTAACTTTGTTACATAATTGAGTTATCTTGCCAAACGTAACTTGAGTCCTTTGCCCTCCCCACCACTCATACACTGTTTGTTGACAAATACTGTCTCACCGAACACACAAACACCATACGTTATTCACAAACATGTTTCATCTCACCTGTAGCCAGTTTTCTGCTACACTCTCTCCGTTGTACGATGAAGTCAAGCCCAGTTTTGGAGTTCATGACAGC
Source organism: Branchiostoma floridae (assembly GCF_000003815.2). Lineage (NCBI taxonomy): Eukaryota > Metazoa > Chordata > Leptocardii > Amphioxiformes > Branchiostomatidae > Branchiostoma > Branchiostoma floridae. The sequence continues at coordinate 16,597,777 of NC_049985.1, read as the reverse complement.
CTTGACACACCCAACACACTCCAACTGCACGAATGCGTCCGCAAAACTGGCGAAACCCTTCTGAGATAGTTTCTCCAAGGATTCGAACAAGATCCCTAGTCCGTCTTCTTCAAGGAATCCCAGCATCCATTCTGAATCACAAGACGCGAGCTTCTTCTTTAACGCCGAGTACGTCTTGACGGAGGGGCAGCGGAGGGTCTTGATGTAGCTCTCGGGGTCGGAGCTCTCTAACGCCGAGGCTGCGAGCAAGGCGGCCTGCTGTTGATTCACCGCCGCTCGTTCCTTCGTCTCCTGGCGAAGTTTCGCCCATTTCTGCATCCCTCCTGATATCTTGAGTTTAACAGCGGGCTCTGAAGCTTTAGCTGTAGCTTCCACACCGCCCTCCGCCATGGTTAGGGCCTGGGGGCTTTTTACCGTAGCGCTCTGACTGTATTCACGGCGAGTAATGACATTCAACACAATCACACAGTCGCCTTTACACCGCGTCGCCAAGAAACCCCCGTGAATGGCTAGCTATTCTTGCGCCGACTTGGGCAGAAGTCGAACGAGTCTAACTCGCTGAATAATGATTCAAACCAGTTTGAACTTCAACCTGTTCTTGTTTTCTCCTTCAGGCCACCTGGCGGGACAATCGCTTCGCTAATAACCGCGAAATGTCGACCCTCAGGCCAAAGGTCTTCTCAATGCTACAAGTTGAAGACGTAGAATGAAAAGCTGACGTAATGTTACATACATTGACACGAAATCGTCCATGTAGGAGCAAAAACAATCGCCGCGTGGTTGCAAACTTCGAGGAATACTACTAGTACGACATCCAGGTGGTGCTCAATACTCCTCTATGGGCGAATTTTTGTGTAGACAGTGCCGATTTGGTCCGGTGTAATCACACTTAACGGTACAAACTGTAAACACCATCCCCTGCTTACTTGTGCCTCTAATCACCCACCCCACCACGTGGTGTTTACTAGATCAACCTATCAATCAAACCGTGCTCTCAAACAGTACATGACAACGTAGGTGTGCGCATAGTCAAAATACCATGGCGTTGGGTAGGGCAGACTTGACACGACGGGGCTAGGTCTTATTGACTTGACTTACAAATACCTTAGATATAATAAGAAAACACCTGTTGCTGTATTCTAGGAACTCTAATCTTGATTCGTGGTAACGTTAGAAATAACGTTAACGGACTATACATAACAATGTCGGAGATAGTTACTCTCCAAGCAGAGGTTTGGCTCGGGCGGTTTTTGACGTGTTATAGGCGTTTTTTATGACGAGCTTTCTATTTTGTACCGGTTTCTATATGTCTCGCGGCCAAGACCGGTACAAAATAGCTTGATAGCCGGAGCCGAATCTTTGCTTGGAAGTAGGAAATAGTAGACTAGAGCCTGAATCTAGTGAGCCTGAACGACATAGACTTCATAAACGTAGCGAATACAAGCATGTTCCTAATAAGTTTAGACAAACCATTGGTTTCAAAACATATCTGTTTTTACATTTTCACCATCGCAAAGAAGCTAGTAGAGCTAGAACTCACTTGCTCTAATATCATTCTTGTTTTAGCTTCAAATTGTATATGTATATCTGCAAACTATTCTTTTGTTGCAACATATACTTAACCCGATGAGTATACATGTATGCAATAAAAGTCTTCAATCATGAATTAAAATATCGGGCCCTGTGAAACTGAAATTGTTCAAACTGACCAGTTTCCAAAATTTCACAGCAGTTTTTAAGAACTGTCAGAAGAAAGAAGTGGCTTTGGTTTCTTCACAGCGACCACGTACGATGAAGTTCATGGTCGTACTGTGGTGTCATAGTTCAGCTAACAAAGAGTTCGGCCTTTGCCACAGAAGCCATGGACACGTAGAGCTGCCTAAAGGGACTACTGATATATTTATCCTTTAATCGGCTAGTGTGGCAATGGGGGCTCTATTTTTCCAGTCGACATTTATCAGTTACGCACATGTCGGCTTATCTATGATCCTAATAGTCTCCAACAGACCCCATGGCTTGTTCAAGGACGTTCTAGCTTTCATTTCCGCGACGCTCTTGAAACTTACTTTTGAAGCTTACTTTTAATTTGATTTGATTTGATTTATTGAAATTGCAAACAGTACAATACAAGTGGGTCACAGGCAGCAGTATCCTGGTGTCGTGGCCCACAAAGAGGTTTATCCTATGTCATCCAGCAAGACTGGAAACAGTTTTTCAACTGTATGGCTGTATGGTGAAGCTTGGTAACAATTATGTTGACTGTGTAATGATAAAGACGGAGAAAATGCCAAACTTTTATTCCAAAAGATATCAAGATGAAAGATCTATCAAGCGATACAGAGTAAAATGCATAAAACACGTAGAAATCCCTTTCTAATGTACCAAACGACTAATGCCCACTACTTCGGCCTGTAAATTAAAGCTGATGCAAAATCCCTAGTAAATACTGTGAAGCTTTAAAGAAAACATGAGATGTCTCCGCCGCCGTTTGATGCGAGGAATGTCAACGTTCGAATGAACGGACGGTCACCTTTAATCACTGAGCATATCACAATCAAAGGAGGCAAGCTATGACTATACATATGGACCGAATGTTTTAACATGCTCATGTGACTAAATAAAATCCAAATGTTGCATTGCTTACAACAATCGTTTTCGTATAACAATGAATTTGCCTAGATCCTGCAGCGCTAGTGAAATGTTTGTGTTCAACCATACTGATACCTTCGACGCCAGATGGCGTAAACAGTATCATTTCTTTGTAGATTTTTCATTCATCCAATAACATTGCAATGTACAGTGTGTGCTTAGGTCTGACTCATTCTACCGCAATTCATTCTTCAGCAATCTCTCGTGGTGCCTCTGTACATAGCTCTATTTCTAGGATATTTAGAAATGCTGTCTTGTACATATTCTGTGTTTTACACGTTTTTCCTTATTTCATATGGGCCGTTGAGTGCCTGAAATAAAGAAATAAAGAAATTTTGGTATCAATATGTTAACGTTGTACACTGATTTGTAAGGGTTTTGCGCACACTCGCCAATGTACTTTTAGTTTCGCTCAAAACAGTCATTGCAGAAGAACATGGAACAAATTCTATCTGTGATGTCATGACTGTGACGTCATTTCCGGTCGCTCCTACCGTACAGGGATGTTTTGGGGTGGTCTAGGATAACACCTACTCAGTTGGATGCCAACATCCCATGAAATGACGTCATTATTTGTGCTTTGACCCCACCCTCTTCAGTGTTCTCGGAGAATGAAACGCATTGCCAAACTGGAAGAGTGGGTGCAGAAGAAAACGCGTAGGTTCATTCAAAGTCAACTCGCGTAGGTGTCATTCACGCGTTTTAATACAGTCTCGTCGGAAGTTAAGAAAGAAATATCTTCAAACGCCGTTTTGGGTTTGGGGTTTTACGAGTTGTGAGGATTGCTTGTGTTCTGAGGGTTTGATACGTATTCTTCAGTCACGACGAACGTTTTTATAGATAAAGTTTTTAAACGGAACAGGAGCTAGCCATGGTACCGCGGATGATATTAGCATGCATGGAGACTACTTCACTGTAAAACATTTTGTACAAGTCCTGGGGAATGTGACAGTAATAGTAATGATTATTTCAGGACAGAATGCTGACTTTCGACACAAATATGGTGGCCACTGAGCTGCATACTGAATACATGTATTGGCTGAAAACTGTATTTTATACCAGTTTGATAATTTATTGGAACTTGAGTGATTCCGCTGCTGGAAACTTTTGAAGAAGACAACTGAAACAGGGGATGCTGAATTTTCATGTTGTTTTTGTTTGTGTAGGTAGCTGTGGTAAAGAATAACGTGATGAAATTGACAAGACTCGAATCTTAAATATCTAATGCGGAGATCTTACAGTTTGATAGCATTTCATACTAGCATGTCCAAACATCTAAATATGTAATTTTTAGAGTACTACTATGAAAAAACTATGAAAAAAGAGCCTTATGTGTTTAGTTAATTAATTGGTTGGAAATTTATATGGCACATTTTTTTTTACTTTTCATGGTCCAATCCATGAACTTTATTTACAGGTATACAAATTCGGTATTTACATATTGTACAATAATATAATTACATCACTAAAGGGATTATCTCTCCCCATTTTTGTCCAGCTCTAGATTCTGATAAATCACTTTCTGTAATTATGGCATTTTTCAAGTTTCTATAGAATAGTGTAAAACAATTTGTGTTACGGAAACATTTCATATGGCACATTAGTTTTAAATGACTTGGACTTCATAGTTATGAAGTGCGAAAGTTCGACGTTTAATGGAAGGCCAACATCATTAGGTCAACTCTATGTGAAGCATGGTCTGGTACGCATAATTGTGTGTTAAAATGTGTGTGAACCATTCACACTGAAGAGACAAAATCACTTGGCAAAGGTATGAGGTCGTGGAACTCTAGTCTAAAACTAGTTCTAAGAGGAAAGGCAAAAGTTTTCAAGTCGGAAACCAAACGAACTCCTGATGACCCCGATCTTTTCTAACACACCCTTTCAATCACTGCATTTCTCTTGTCCCAAAATGTGTCCTGTATTTGTCAGACGATGGCTGAGGTGGCGTATCCCAGCAACAAAGATGGCGGCCTGTCGCTAGGTTTTCCCGCGCAAAATTGCAGTCAACTTCTGTCAAAGAAACCAGAATTTACTACGTCACTTCTAACCTTGGAGAACAACAAAAAATGCTATTTTAGGAAGAGTTTTCACGCCCAGACGCCCACACTGTGTTCCTATTCCTGTTTTACCCTGGTTCACTAGAAAACAACGTGAAAAGGGTGAGGTAAGCATAAGAGCAACAATAGACAATGTGTGACTTACGTAAGTGGCATTGAATTGACTCTCCTACTATGCAAGAAGATTTGAAAGGCTTAGGCATGTCCGCCTTAGATAAGAGATAAAGGCCTGATAAACAAGCAGAGACGAGAAGACTACCCTTTACCAGGCCATCCTAATGCCAAAATGGCTCACGGGTAGAAGAATTCGGCAACAAAAGGGAGTCGGAAAAAGAAGCAGAACCCATTAAGCTGGAATAGTAGTGTTAACTTTTAGACTAGAATAGACGGTTGCTATACTATTTTCACGCTGTATGTCAGTCCAATATCATGTAGGTTGCAATTAGCCCTCGGACAAGGATGTGCAATAAACTTATTATTACTAAAAGACATCTTACCATGTACGGTGGCCATTTTTTTTATTTCTCGGGGTCATCCGGGGTCATGCATCAGAACGAGGCTGCAGTTGTCCGTGCTTACTACTTAAAAGTCTGCATTGCCGTACAGGTATGGAGGCCAGGAGTCCACAATGAGGTCAACATTGCTCAAACGAAACACTATGGTCATCCTTCTATGGGCCTGACCATTGAAAGGGTAGCACCCACAACCTACTATTTTCCAACTACCCCTGGTAGAGACGGCATATGGGGGTCCCGTACTCGAGGAGGTGCCTCGACCACGTTAAACAGCCTCATTACTCATCATATCGGGTAGCTACTGGCTGGCAAAATATACCTGATAATAAGCCACCCCCCTCTCCCCCCTCCCCCCAACAAACTATGGTGAAAGCACTGTCGCTTATCGTTAACTTTTCTGACGTTGTACACATGTGAAGCAAATAAAATCTAAGTATGGCTCTCCAAAGTGCAACTTTTTTCGTAGGAAGGCGTGCTGTCGCCGCATAGGGGTACCATGCAGATATGCCCCCTATGCAGAAGTGTCGAGATAAGCAAAGGGAGCTGGTCAGAAAGGAGTTGTACAATGAAGGATTGACAGAAAGATTGGCAGGACAATATTGCAGAATGTCACCCTGCAAGAAAGACTAACCCTGCAAGGGAAAGAAGTGCATGGAGACAGCTCTTCATCTTCATATCTAAATTTGTACCCTGCACACCCGTGCCCCCCACCAAACTACCTGGAGGTCAAGGGACTAGATAGATATGTAGGTATGATGAAGGGGTCGATGACCTGATTTCCTCTCTAAGTACACATCGTGATGTTGTCCCTGTCACTACTGGTACAGCACACGGTAAATATCAGCGACTCGGATCACAACAAGAGCAAATTTATCATAGCAGAAGAATACAAAAGAGATTATCAACATCTTTCCTTTTTAAGATGTGTTTGTTGATTTAATGTTTTCAGTCTTGTCAGTAAAGCAATTCCGTCATGCCTTCTAGCAGGGTGTTGGTGTTTTTTTGCAGCATTATTTCTACAACCGTTGGGTTTTGGAATGGCGATTTGAAAACACAGTGTCATTTACACAAACGTTAGGTCCAGCGGATTGCGACGTCTTTCTATAACTAATGAAATTGAGTACTAGTGTTTGGTTGCTAACTGTTTCATAGTCATGATCCAACCCCGGTACAAGAAGTCGGCAACATTATCCGTGGCTTGGAGGTAATGCAGCTTATGCTAATATCCAAAGTTCATACTGCAGTACAAGGGGGTTCCTCAAGATGGTGTTTTTGTACTGTCAAACTCACTCAACTTCCAGCATGTGTGTCGTTGAAAGTGACATGAACTGATATTCGGCAGAAAGTGTACTTCTGTGTGTCGTTCGGAAACAATTATGGTATGTATAAGTATATTCATTATATAGTGAAATTCTGACCGCGGTTACGTTGCCGATTCGGTCGCTTTTCACTAAATAGGAAACTTCATTTGACATAAAACATCCATCATAATTGTAGCTTTGTCTTTGGTTGCCAAAACTGAAATTAACAGTATCTTTCCTTCCAGCTCGGGTTTTATAATTGCAGAGTTTTTACGTGATAAAATTGAAAGCTTATTTGCAAGTCCATGCCCGAAGGCTAGTTGAAAGTGCATGGTAAATATTTGGAGGACATGCATTACATGTGTAAATAGACAGTTGATTTACATTATCGTAACAAAGGGCTAAAAACATGTTGGCTATATCTAGACGAGCTGGGTTTGACTTCTTATTTGGAAACAGAGGAGGGTGGAAAAACACACTTGTCACTTTTACAGCTAATAGGGGCTCTCTCTTTCAACAACCAAGGAGTATTTACTTCCAACGTTTCGGTGTCTATCAGCCACCTACATCGGCTATAAGTAGCAGCAAGAAGTATTTTCCAGTCATTCTATTCTGACGGATGGTGTCTGATAGACACCGAAAAGTTGGAAGTAAGTACTCCTTGGTTGTCCCTAAAGAACCTTACTATATGAATATTTGCCAACCTGATGAAGTTATTTACGGAGGGGCTTTCTCTATCTGCACATGGCACGTGGGTCGCCAGACGACGCTTTTCATCTTCGTCAACGATGCCAGGTGTTCACCATTCAAGAAAAACAATCATGTCATAGTCAGCAATAATGCACTTTTATGTATGTGGAACAAACCACTGTGCCGTGTTAACTTTTTAAGGCTGATGACATAGTCTTCCAGAGGTACTAACTTCCTCTTTCTTGAGATAAATATAACAATTAATGTCTGGACTAAAGAGGAAGTATATCTATTACAAACCTGACTCATGATTAGTCAGCAAACAAAAAATGCACAGTCGTTTTATCATTCGTTCTTTGATGTAGTTAAGATAAACAATGTTGTCATGTCGTAGGCTCCTACACTCAATGTTTTGGTTCCTATGTAGTAATATAGTAGTAGCAGTAGTAATTTCTAAAATTGACTATGTCAAATTGTGTCATCCGCTCCAGGTCAATGCTCAATAGATCTAACTCCATGACTAGAAAGAAAAACAGTCAGATCTGTTCCAAGATGGGCAAAGAATGCTAGCTACAAATGTATCACAAGGAATGGTAGTCTTTACCCCTCAAGCGGGAAGCGCTCTCTGGTAGGATATGTATGAACTGCATTACAGGAAACACAGGAAAGAGAGACGGACAAATACACAAACAGATATTCAAACAAACCAAAGTAATACTTCACTCCCTTGGGATGACAACAGAACGATAGACTCCACATCATGCTTGACGTCATTCAGTTACCTTTCACCCCTGGAAGCTCTTTCAATATCCTGTTGTCCACAGCCCACGGACCTGTAGACAATGAATAAATTAGCACAGGGCCCACCAGTGT